>NC_057836.1:52004545-52307575 GCF_910594005.1 Cervus elaphus | reverse complement strand
AGAGTTGGGTCCAACTGATCACTAAGCACATGGACACAGAGTTCTGGCACTGCAAGAGACTTGAGGACATTTCCATCTGTGTCAGCCCGAACATGCAGGACAAGTTTAAACCTCAGCCACGGCTTCCTTATGGAGGATCAATGGAGACATACACTCTTCTCCAGGACACAAGCCCTACATTATGCTAAGTGAGATAAGTCAGACAGAGAAAGATAAATACTGTAGTACATCACTTACATGTGGAGTCTAAAAAATACAACAAACTGGTGGATATAGTGGAAAAGGATACCTAGGTACAAAGAACAAACTAGTGGTCACCAGTAGGGAGAGGGAAGTGGGGAAAGGCCACGACAGTGGTGGGAGATTAAGAGTTACAAATTATTTGGTATAAAATAAGCTGCAAGGATATATTTTTAACATGGGGAATATAGACAATATTTTATAATAATCATAAGTGGAGAATAATCTTTAAAATTTGTGAATCACTGTATTGTACACCTGTAACTTATGTAACATTCTAAAGTAACTATACTTCAATTAAAAATTTTTGTAATTAAAAATTCTTTTTTAATTTAAAATTGAAAAAAACCTAGAAAGAGGCTTGAATCCTGGTTCCATGACATTCTAACTCCCCAACCTTGGGCAGACTGGTTAACTTACTTAAACCTCAATTTTTCATGTACAAAAAATAGAGATAATAGTAAAATTTATTACATAACATCCTTAGAAGGATTAAGTGGGATAATTTATATAAAGCATTTGTAACCAAACTGCACTTGTAAAGGTTAATCTACTATGGATACCAAAAATTTTAAAAAAAATTTAAAAAGGCAAGCATAATGAGTTCATATATATATATTTTTTTATTTTATTAAGTGTAAAAGCACTTCAAGGTCTGAGTTTTTAGTCACCATTTGGGCACTTCTTTTCAAAATTAACATATGTCATTGCTCACCTTAAAAAGGAGCAAGGGTCATATGCTTAACCTTGGCATTATGTGCCTTCACCCACAGAAGTAAAACCCACTTGTGAATCAATGATCTTTCGAAAGTGCCAAATGAGAAAAACACCACAAAGAAAACCAGAGTGGCCCATTAGAAAAATTTCCTTTCCATTAGAAAAGAGGAGTCCCTTTCCTTTTAATATGTCTTCAGTATCTGAAACAGAATATCCACAGAGGGATTTCAGAATATTTTAGGGACATACAGCCTATGCAAAGGGCTGCAGCTACAATTACGTACAGAAGGACGGCAAAACCATCATGCTATCCTGCATATTCATGGAATTAATAAACGCGGCTGGGAGGATTTGAATGAGCAAAGACTAGCTACTAGTCTGTGACTGGCATAGAATATGGGCTCAATTATTGGAAACTATGATGATGGTGAAAACAACAGATAACTGTAAAGAGGAACCACATCGTAGGAAAGCACCAAAAAATTTGGGGACATACTGCATGTCAGAACATGGATATTCAAAAACTTGCTCCTCTTACTCCAAGTATTTCGATCAGGAGGTGATATTTACCTAACTATGCATCCCAAAGTCCCAGACTTGCAGTGTGAAATAGAGGTAATGCTCCAAAATATTTAAAAGCTTGATCACTTTTAGTGGTACCTCTAGGTTGAAAATGCAAAGGCATATATGCATTTGTTGACAGTGACATTGACTACTTCAACAAATTATCATTGAGCATCTACTCTTCAACATGTGCTAAGTCACCTAAAATGAGCAAGAATAGAAACAGCTTTCTAGCAATTTTCAGTCTAGCAAGGGATTCAGACACAGAAACTAACAATTCAGAAATCTAATAGGGTCTGGATTAAAGAATAAGTAAATATAGAACCATATACAGAAGCTGGACACAGAAGGCAAACAGTGGCCAGCCCTGGGGCTTAGACAGTGAGCTGAGAGGATCTTTATCACTTCAACTGTTGCCTACTTTGTCAAGTACAGACTGAAATACAGTGGACACTTTTTGGGGACAACTCTGAAAGAATAAAGAATTACATCCAAGGACAGGAAATTTTACTCTTTGAGTTAAAATAGAAAGCATTTTTTGAGGAGTAAACTAGGACTTTTTGATTAACAGGTATACAATACTATATATAGAATAAACAGCAAGGACTTACTGTATCTTGTATTCAATATCTTGTAACAACCTATAATGAAAAAGAATCTGGAAAAAGCAAAGTGATATCTGTATCACTTTGCTGTATACCTGAAATTAACACAACATGGTAAATCAACTACACTTCAATGATAAGTTTTAAAAAATCATGCTTCCAATGTATGAGAGGCTATATTTGGAGGATCTTTTTTTTTTTAAAGAGCATTTGTATTTCAGACAAATATGACCACCTGGTTATCAGAACATTGCACAAACAAAAGTATCACCTTATCTTTCTAAAAACTTAATAATATGTGTTAGAAAGTTTGCATGATATTTTATAGACAACTTTCATTTCTATGTACTGGGCAAATGAACCAAGTTATTTCTGAATAAAAGGATATATGTCCTTTGCATAGATAAGCCTACCTATTGGATGCAATATCCCCCTTGATCAGAGTTCACTTTCTTTTCCAGATGAGAGAATAAGCCACACCTGCAATTTTCCTTTTATGCTCTTAGAACCTTCTGAGCTCAACTTTGTACATTACATTGTCATTTTGGCGGTCTCTCGGGTAGGGAAATCAAACCTTATACATCTGTGCTGTTTGGATCCCCAAGGCAGGGTGCCACAGGCCTCGCGTCCTGCCTCCAGACCCACACATGCCAGGCCCACGGACGGGCCCACACTTTGGTGGGCAGTCTTGCCCGCGGAATCGGTGAGCTGATGATGAATGGCTGTGAAGGCTTTGTGATTGCTCAGGCTCCTTTGTGGGACCGGACAATGCAGGAGGACACAAGTCTGGCTCAGGAGGGCAACGGATAAAACTGCTGGGCAGGATGGCGGGCTCCTGCCGACACGACCACTTGTTGACATTGAAAGGATTTCACAACAAGTGAGCAGAAACAGAAACGATTCTGTTCGGCAGGGCTATTAGTTGCAACGTGTGGCACCGAGCGGTCACTCCCGATGTGTTTCCTCCCTAATGAGCTCTGAATGCCCATTAAACTGGGCTGCTATAGGCCCAGAGCCACCCGGACAATGGCATGCATGAATGCCTTCCCCATTCGCTATTGGCTGGCCCAAGGAAGAAACGACTGGTATCACTCAGATTTAAGCAGAGTTGACAGTACAGTTAAATGATCATTAATTAGAGGTTGTGGGCAGATAAAGACTCAGAGCCATTTCTAATGACAAGATAGGTTAGCGTGACTCACTTGGAAGCATAACCCTGTCTGGCCCTGCCCTATTTCTTGGGCCATGTGGAGGGTGTCCGTGGGATTTTAGACAGGGCGATATATGTCTATACAAAAACATGTTGCAAAGGACAAACATAAAGCTTCATAAGACATAGGAAGTTTTAAAATGATGACTAATACTGCACAGAGTGGTGAGGACCGAACTCGGTTGTACACGTGGAAAGAACCTCACCTGGGATGTGGGGGTGGGTGGGAAGTGCAAAAGGCTTTGCGTTAGAAAACCAGGTTTGAACCCTGGCTTTTCAACGTATGTGTTGAGTGATCTCAAGCAGCTCTTAAAACTCAGAAATCTCCATTTCTCTATCTATAAAATGGGGATAGCCATTGACCAAGAGAAAGAAGTGAAGTGTTCAGGGCCTCTTGATGCTTAGACTTACAAGTGGCCCATCATTACTTCCTCTGCCTTGTATTGGCCAGTGTAAGCCTCAACGCCAGCCCAGATTCAAGAGGTGTGAGAAGAGGGATGGACTAGATTCCACTTCTTGGTGTTAGTGTCTCAGTGCAAAGAAGTATGGATAGGGAAATAATTATGACCATTTTTGCTAAACTACCAAACTGTCCATTATAATCCCAAACTGAGCTCATTAATTTCCAAATAAAACTTTTCTCACCTCCACTTTCCCCAATTTAGTTAAAGCCATCAAGGTTTACTCGAAATCCTTCAGGTCACTCTGGGACATGCCAGGCTAACATTTAGTGAGTGATTGTTATTTCGTCTACTTTCTCAATAAATCTTTCTTCAATGCTCACATCATCTCCATCCCAATAGACCCATTTTGGTCTGGACTATTCTGATAACCCAACTAATCTCTCTGTCTCTGGTGTTTCCTTTTGTATTAGTTTTCTATTGACATGTAATAAATAACCAACATTTTGGAATTCTAAAATAATACTATTATTATCTCAGTTTTTGGAGGTCAGACGTCCAGGTACAGGATGGCTGGATTATCGATTTGCAAGGCTGAAGTCAAGATGTTGACTGGATCCCATTCCTTTCTGGGGCTTAGAGTTCTTTACCAAGATCATGGGACTGTTGGCAGAATTCAATATCTTGCAGTTGTACCACTGAGGTCTCTGCTTCTTATTGGTCATCAGCTGGGGGGCACTCTTGGTGCCAGACTCACCTACTGTTCCTGTCACAAAGCCCCCTTCAGAAACATAAGAGTTGCTTTCTTTTAGGTCGGTAGCAGCATATCTCACTGATTTTCATCCTTCCTCTGGCCCAGTATGCTAAGATAGACTCTTATATACTATACAACTTGATCATAGGAGTGACTCACCATCATAACCAAAGGAGTGGCTAACCCATAATATCCACAGGTTCCTCCCACACCCAAGAGCAGATTATTATACAACACATGAAAATGAGGGAATGGGAAACTTAGGGTCCATTAGATACTGTCTAGTACATCTTTCTCCAACCCATCTTCCAAAAACAGCTATTTCTTAAGAATACAAATTGGATTTCTTGCCTTTTAATCTTTTCATAGATTCCTATTGCCTATAAGATAAACACCTTCTGGACAGACTGAACCTTATCCTTAAAAATCTTTCTCACATAAGCCACAACACAGGGAAAAAGCTTTCAGATTGAGGTATATCATATCAATTCAGAGAGGTGGCTAGGCTGGCAGACAAGTGGCAGATATATAAATGATTTGGGCCCAAAATACACTGTTCAATTTGGAGGCTTTAGTTAATCATGGGCTCTAAGATACTGAAAAACCATCAGAAAGAAGATATTTTAAGACAAATAGATTTTTATTCCCTTTAAGATTCTGGAGAATAAAAGAAGCACATTACATAAAAACATAAGTTTGTGTTTATTAAAAATAAATAAATAATGATTGCAATACTTTCTAAAATGATTGGAGATATATTCAACATAATTAAAGTTTGTTGACAATACTCAGTCCCACTTAATCAACAGCTCACATTTATTTTGTAACCACTCTATACCAGGCACTGTGTCTAACTTACATGCATCATTTCATTTAATCTTTTTGATGGTCAAATGCAGTAGGTATGATTAATCCCATGTTTTGGATGATGAAACTGAGGTAGAAGGAAGTTAGGTAGATCATAGCTAAAATGTGGCAAAAGACTATACACAAATATGTTTGTATGAACGAGAACTTTCAGTTCTGGAACATGGTAGACAGATCCAGTACAAAGTCCTTTCCTGGACTAAACACACACTTATTAGATAAAATATAACATCATTTAGTTAAACATACATGAGTTCAAAATAAAGAGAAACTTCTAGAGACCAGAATGAACAGTCAGAATGAAGACTGAACTGATGAATAAGATAGCAGTTCAGATGCATATCCCAATAGCTAGGAATTAGGGTTTCATGTTCCTGTAGGGAAAGAACACAGAGAGGATGTGGCCTTGGGCCTGCCTTAATGTGCCGCTGGAGCTGAAGCACAGGCGTAAGATTCTTACCCTGGTGGGGCTGCCTCACCATGCAAGAATCCCACCCACAAAGTCAAGAGAGCAGCAAGAATGTTGGTCTTGCCTTGGGGCTCTAGGCAGGACAAAAAGTCACCACTTTCCCCAGAAATATCAGATATTGCAGAAGCTTGAAACAGCTGCAGGTATGGTCTTAGAATGTACATAGCACTGGTAATATAAGCAAAGAAATGCATGCAAGAATTTGTCTTAGATAGAAACCAGAAACACATGAACCTATTGCATGGAATGTGGAATCCTTCTACCTTGGCATGTGAGGTATTTCTTTGTTTATCTGTATAAGAAAGAAAATATAGATAAAGATGAACTCACAGTCAAAAATTACAAATTACATAAGGGAATGATCCCCTATAAAGGGAGAATCAAGAAAGGATTAGCACCTCCATAATTTCAGATATTATTATGTCTGAAGGAGATTATAAAATAGGAAACAAAAATCTTTATTTTCAGCATAGACTGAAAATTAAAAGACAACTAGCTCAGAAAGAATACTAAATGGAACTGCCTAATGTAACCTTAGTTAAATTAAAAATCTGATACACGAATTAACAACAGATTATACACAAGAAACAAAAAATACTGGTCTGGAACTGAATATGAGGAAATCACACAGAATGATGCATAAAAGGATGGAAAGTTGGAACATATGACATTTTAAAGGCATGTTAGTGATAGGAAGTATAGAATATAGTGATATATTACCATTTCAATAGGTATTTAGGAAGAAGAGAATTAAGAAGGGAATGAGAAAATATTAGAAGATATTTTTGAAAATTTATTAGAAACATGAATCCATAGATTAAGGAAGCACATTAGTACTAAGTAGGGTAAAATCCACATCTGATAAATCATAATGGAACTGCAGAGAAAACTTATTTTAATGTAGTAAAGGGCCAAAATATATTCCCCCCTGAGGAATGATAATTAGATTGACAAAAGACTTCCCAGCAACAAAAATCGAAGTCAGTAAAGGGTGTGGAACAATGTCCAGTTTAACTAAAATTCAAGAGAGAAAGTGAAATAAAGATATTGCAGACATTTAATCACTGAGGCAGTCTGTCATCAGAGATACTTAGTGAAAGAAGGTTACTAAAGGATGGCCTTGAATAAGAAGGAAGTTGAAACTGAAGGAAGTAGGATGCAAGAAACAATGCTGGAAAAATAAAATATCAAACACATGGGAAAATATAAACAAACATGAACTGTTTTTCAAAAGAAGAGCAATTGGGAAGGTTTTAAAAAACATATTGGAGTTACAATTTAGACAAAAATAACATAAACTAAGGAGTGGGTGATCTAAGCATTTCATTTTGTTCAGGAGGAATGTAGAAATATTGTTATACTTTATACTTTGGGAATACAGAGTTAAAAATTATGAGTATCCACTAAAAGTATGCAAATAAAATACAATTTACCCTTGACAACATGGGTTTGAACTGTGTTGGTCCACTTATATGTGGATTTTTTCTAATAAATACATTGGAAAATTTTTTGGAGATTCACAACTTGAGAAACCCACAGATAAACCAGATAGCCAGGAACTATTGAAAAAATTAAGAAAAAGGTATATCATGACTGCATAAAATGTATGTAGATATTAGTCTATCCTTATATAGACATAAGGTGAGCAATATTTAATATATAATTAGCAATGTGCTAATTTTCTTATCATTTTATAACTTTGCTTTCAAAGAATTACATTACTATACCATATGTCTCCTCTCTCTCTCTCACAACTGGAGAAATTTTGTATCAGCCTATTGTCACAATTAAGAGCTTTTTTAAAATCAGGAGCAATGTCTTCAAAACTGTATTTTGACTGTAATACTGTATCCAGTAATTTTTTTTATAACCATTCATTACTGTATAGGCTAGGCTACCATGAAGCAAGCACATGGATTACTCTAGGCTACTATTAGGGAAGGAAATGATAACATACTCCAGTGTTCTTGCCTGGGAAATCCAATGGACAGAAGAGGCTGGTGGGCTATACAGTCCAAAGGGTCACGAAGAATTGGGTACGACTGAGCAGGAGCACACACAGAGCCGACTGTAAGGCAATCATATTGCTGCTTCTTCATTGTTAATGTAGGAATCTTTACTCCTGTACGTAAGTATGGATTTCTGTTTCATGTTGTCTTTTCATTTCTGATGTCTAGTATTAGTAATAAGTATGATATCTACAGCATTTCACATCATATAAGACAATATTGATGCAGGCACTGACAGATGATTCATCTTGAAATAGATGATATAAACTTACAGTATTAATAAATATAGAATAGTATTACACATATATTTTCTTTTATGATTTTCTTAATATTTTCTTTTCTCTAGCTTACTTTTTTTAACTTATTTTTATAACACAGTATATAATACATAGACATACAAAATATGTGTTAATAAACTGTTTCTTTCATCAGTGAGGCTTCTGGTCAACAGTAGGCTATTTATAGTTAAGTTTGGAGGGAGTCAAAAACTATGTGAAGATTTCTGATCACACAGGGAACTGGTGCTCCTATCCCCTGCATTGTTTAAGGGCTAATACATATGGATCACTATACTGTTCAATACATACACAATACAAATAATATGCATATTGTTTCTAAAGTTTAATGGTAGGGAAAGAGAGAATAAAGAAAACTCAATTTCAAGAAGGCAGGGAGGAAGAAAGCACCAAAAAAAAAGAAAAAGAAGGCATGGAAAAAATAAAACTAAAAACTAAGCAACTAAAAGAAATCATATATCAGTAATCACAATAAATAGGACTTGGTTAAACTTCAGAGTCAAAAGACAAATATCCTCAGGTTGAATAAAATTATATAGTCCAGCTAAGGATTATTCCAAGAGACATTACTGATAACAGAAGATTGAAAGTAATCGGAAGGAAAAGTATATACTAGGAACATATTTACCAAAATAAAGTAGGTGAAGCATGAGTGAAGGGAAAAGGCATTATTAGGAATAATGCTAAAATGAATCATTTATCATAAAACTATAGCAATTCTGAACAGTAAGAACCACACCATCTAGATTCACACTGTATAAAGCAGCAACTAGATGATGACAAATTCACAAGCACATTAGCAGTGGAGAAACTGATAGGTCAGTTAAACATACAAAATAATTAGTAAAGCCACAAAACATTTTGAAAAACAATTAAAAATGCAAATACATATCTTACATATTGGAAACTTGCACTCCAAAATTAGGGAGTGGTACACTTTTCAAGCACCCAGTGAACACTTACAAAGTTAACCACATACAATATCACAAAGCAAATGCTGAAAAGTACCAAAGAATCAAAGTACAGATCTGATTTTTCTTCATGACATAGGTAAGTATAAAAAAAAAAGAACAAAATTGTAGCTAGAAACCTCTTGTATGTTTTGGAAATTAAGATGTATTTTAAAATAATTTGCTGGTTTAAATGCTATTGAATTACAAAATATCTTAAATTAAATGAGAATGAAACCACTACATTTAAAAAATTATGGCATATAACTAGTATGTAGAGAAAATTTATATTTAACACATAAGTTAGACAGGAAGAAAGATTAAAAATTGATGAGCTAAATATTTAAATTAAAAAGTTAGGAAAGAACACTGTAAACCTAAAGTAAGTAGAAGGGAGGAAATAATAAAGAAAATATATTAGTGGAAAGAAAAAGAGCAACTAAACTAAAGCTGTCTTATTGAAAAGACTAGTAAAATAATTCTCTAGCATAACTAATTTAAAAAAGAGAGAAAAAATAAACAAAATCAGGAAGTTTAAAGGAACAAATACGTACAGGCATAGAACATAGTTAAAAATATAAAGTGATCAACTGCTTAGTGCAAAATAAAAATTTTAATTATTTAAATGAACAGTAGTCTAGTCAAATACAAATTACTATAATTAACTAAAGAAAAACTAGAAGGCCTGAGCAGATTTATTTGTAGTCAGTATATAATTTGACCTACATTCAAATTTTCCTTATTATAAAAAAGAACTGGCTATCATCATTTTACTGGGGAGACCTATCAAATCTTCCACAAATAGACAATTTTTATGCTGTATGACATTTTGGAAAACATCAAAGGAAGGAAAGCTTCTAAATCACCTCATGAGGCCAAGAACATCTTAACAGCAAAAGCAGACAAATCAGTATTAGAAAGAAAACTTAAAAGGCACATCTCCTTCATGAGTATATATACAAAAAAATCATAAATAAAATACAAGTAAATAGAACCCAACTCTGTGTGTGTGTTTAAATGTAGGATTTATCATAGGAGGGTAAAGATAATTTCATGTTAGAAATACTGTTAATGTAGTTTATCACATGAGCAGAATAAAAGAGAAAAAATACTACATGGTCATTTGAAAAAAAAAATATACAAAATACAATGCAATCATTATTTTAAATTCCAAATAGGAATTGAAAGAACCTTTCTTAATCTGATAAAGAGAATCTGCCTCAAACTGAAAGCAAACATTACAATGATAGGAACATTCCCTTCAAAATTAGAGATAAATTAAGGATACCAATTATTAATTTCTACTTAGAATTGTATAGATCGTTTAGTAGTTCCAATCCAAAAAAATATAGGTTAGCTATAGACTTAGGTAAAATATTCACAAAGCATATATTTGATAAAGTACTTATATCCAGAATATAAAAGGAAATTTCTTCAAAATACAATAGTTACTATAAATTATCCGAGAATCTAAATAACTATTTAAGCAGCTATAAGTTATCCAATTTGTGAAAGACCCTATGGAGAAAATAATAAAAATTTGTTGAAATACATAAGGGAAGATAATCTTTGGACAGATACATGTCATTAGGGGAAGACTTAATATCAGAGAAATGTCAACTTTCATCTAATAAATCTCTAAATTCAATGTAACTAGTCACAACGCTGACAGTTTTCATGGGCTTGACAGAAAGTTAATCTTAAAATTTATGTAGATGAATAAAGGGTCAAGAATTATCAAGACAATTTTGAAGAAGAATTAGAAGGAGATATTTGCTGGCCAGATATTAAGAGTTATTATAGAGTCAGATTAGCATTAATAAAAGCAGGGTGATATTGTTGCAGGTATAGAGAAACAGACTAATAAAACAGAATGGACAACTCAGAAACACGCCCGTGTGTGTGTCTGCGTGTGCGTGCGTGTGTGTGCGTTATAAATCTAGTGTATGAGAGAGGTGCCATTACACACCAGTGCGGTGGGTGGGGGAAGAACCATTTACTATTTGGTTCCAGGACACTTGGCTTGTATAATAGGAAAACGGCCAAACTAAATGTCCACCTTTCACAAGAAAGCAATTCTCGATAGGTCAAAGTTCTTGATGTGAGATGCAGAACTTTAATATTTAGAAGAAAAAATCTTTTAAATATTTGGATAAAAAATGATATCAGAAATAAGATTTAAAAGCATAAACCATAAATGAAAACTGATTTTAAATGACACTACATTAAAATTTAAACATCTCTGTAAAAATAAGTGCAATGAACAAATTGATAAGCCACAGATTTTTTAAAATGCAAATTAAAGGGCTAAAGGCAATTTTAAAATATATAAACAATTTCATTAATTATTAGGTAACTGGTTAAACAATCTCTTCCACACCTCCAGATCCCTGCAATGAGAAGGGGTTATCACTGAAATGTTGTGAAGTAATTAGCCTCCAACTAATAAAAAAATAAAAAATAAAAAAATAAAAATAAAAAAAGAAGAGAAGGGGTTATGAATGAGTAATTCACAGAGAGGAAGTAAAACCCCAGTAATACCACCAATAGTAATCAGAAAAATTCAATAAAGCAACAGTAAGAGAGTATAAACACTTCCAGTTTATAAAATTAAAAAGCCCAATGATGTCAGATACTTGATAATGTCCAGGACAGGGTTTTGATGCTAGAATCAGTATCTCACGTAGCCCTCTACCACCTCTTTGGAGAGTAATCATACACATGTCCATGAGCGGAGGATACGTGAATATACTACACCATGAAATACTATAGAGCAGAGAAACCAGTGAAAAATCAGATTTATAAGTATCAACATGGTCAAAGCTAAAAAAACAATTTGGACTCTCTTGTCATAGCCTCTCTGTGGTTATCCAGCGTCCCTAAACTGAAGTCATCTTGAAGTATGAGAGATACTATGATATAACTTCTGGTGTTCCTGCAACTTTGAAGAATTTCATTGAAACAGACAAGCAGTGTTTAGAAGCTCCCCACAAAAAACACATTTAGTGGGACTTCAGGAACAGCACTCAAGAAAAGATGTTTTAGGGCTGATATCACTCCCAGCATCTTTCAAATCACATTAAATGAGACAACTCAATTATCTTACATGGAAATAGTTTGCCCAGCCTAAAGCATGGAACAGGAACTCAATTTGTGTTCCCTTCTCTTAAAGTCTTGGTTCAGAATATTTGGTCATGTCTGGAGCCATTTTTGGTTGTCACAACATAAGGAGGTGCTCCTGGAATCCAGTGGGTAGAGGTCCGTGATGTTGCTAAACATCCCACAATGCACAGACCCAGCCTCCCTCCCTCCTCCACCCCAACAAAGTAACATCTGGCCCAAATGTCAATAATGTTTAGCTTGAAAGACCTTGGTTTAAAGTTGAGTTGAAGTTTCATATTGAAAATTTGGAAATAGGCTATTGCTTTTCAAATGAAATGAATAGGTTTTTCCCAGGTGCTAAAGAATCTTTCAAATATGTCTCATTTTGTGAACATATACACACAGTTTGGGGCCAGAAAATACCAATTCCAACCAAACTATGCCTTTGCTTTATCTATTAAATGTCTCATTTCAGTAAATAGGGCCATTTATATGAATGCTACAATATGTTCAACAGTTCACATTTTCTTGTCAAATCATAGTTTTTCTTTAGTCTTTAAAACCATGATTAGTGATTGTTCTACCTGTAGAATAAAAATGTTTTCTGTTTTTGTTAAAACATTCAAATAAGGTGGAAGGTATTCAGTTGTAAAGGTTTGAATTGTTCAAATAAAATTTTGCATTTTGTACTTTAGAGAAAGATGAATTTTAAACGGCTGGACCCATTTATAGGGAAGTGTGTAGAGAGAAGAGACCAGGCTTAGCAATCAGAAGAGCTGGCTTTTAATCTGGTCGTTCTCAAAGTGGGGGTCTTTGGAGCAGTAGTGGCATCAGCAACACCTGGGAATTCATGAGAACTGCCAGTCCTCAGGCCCCACTCAGACCTGCAGAGTCGCACATTCTGGAGTTGGGGCCCAGTGATCAAATTCTCCATGTAACTCTCAAGTATATTCAGGTGTGAGAAACATGGATCTGAACTCTCACTTTCTACTATATCCCTTGGGCAAGTCAGCTACCTTCTTTGACCCCCAGTTTCTTTGTGTATTTGCCTCCCTGAATGAAAAAAGAAAAGAGACTTGGATATAAAGACACGTTATCAACTACAAAGCATGACATTGATATTATGCATCCAGGACAATTCAGAATCAATGCTGTTGAGGACAGAGGGCTTGGACTTCACTTAACAAAGTATCCTGGACTGTCCTATGAATCCCAAAGAAGAGACGTCCACCCCTGTGACAAGTTGCTCAGGCCATTTATCAATCAGATACACGGTTTGCAGAAATCACTCTGTGTTTACCAGGGTAAGCAAGAAAACTTGCAAACCGTGCAAAAACAGAACCCCAGAACATTTAATGAGTGCATCCTGGCATAATCGTAACCAATGGACCTGGTCCTTGATAACAAATTGTACCCTGAACTTCAGTCTCACCGATAAATTCTAAGAACTAAAAACACGCTGTGGAAATGGCATTTGGTTCTGATCGGTCACATATCACCTCACAAATAAGAATGAGATCTTTATATTAATATCTAAATTAACACTTTCTAAACTAATCTCTCACATTCTTATTTTCTTCTTCATTATGAAGATGTCCTACTGCCAAATGCTCTCGGAATAACACAAGTTGTAGAATCTCTGCTAGATTTCTCAATAGTCATTAGATCATTTTTTGACTATCACTATAAAATAATCTGGAGATCTTTCAGTATCCTAATCAAGGATCCAATGTGATATTATGAGTATCTGGCCCTCCTCCACCCAAAGATGGTATTGTTCAGCCACTCAGTTGTGTCCGACTCTGCTACCCCATGGACTGCAGCACGCCAGGCTTCCCTGTCCTTCACCATCTTGCAGAGCTTCCTCAAACTTATGTCCATTGAATCAGTGATGCCATCCAACCATTTCATCCTCTGTCATCCCCTTCTTCCCCTGCCTTCAATCTTTCCCAGCATTGGGGTCTCTTCTAATGAGTCAGCTCTTTGTATCAGGTGGCCAAAGTACTGGAGTTTCAGCTTCAACATCAGTCCTTCTAACAAATATTCAGGATTGATTTTCTTTAGGATTGACTGGTTTGATCTCCTTATAGTCCAAAGGACTCTCAAGAGTCTTCTCCAACACCACAGTTCAAAAGCATCAATTCTTCAGCCCAAAGTACAGCTTAGCAAAGCCTCTGTTTACTGGAAGTTTATTACCTTTATCTCATAAAGTCAAAAGAGCATCTTAGACAGTTGTACAGGTGCCAAAGTAAAATCAATGTAGATGTTATTTTTATTTAGAGCATATGAGGAAGTTTGTAATTTATTCACAGCTGAATCTGGTCTTGGGTACCCATCTGTAAAGGTAAAATCATATTACTCACCTCCCAGAATTATATGGATAGTTTAATGAGATAATAAGATATTTAGATAACATAAAAAATTTAATGTAGTGGTGGGCACACGGTTTAGTGCTCACTGAAAACATACATTTATCTCCAAAATTAGTTCAGAGACCCATACTTGCTTTTGGGAACAAATAAGGGCCTTCTCCCCAGTTCTACCCACAGCATTCGAGTCTTCTTGGTAAATATGACTGAACTCACTTGTGGAAATTGTGAAAATCAGGACAGGTTTTATAGAAACAATTGCTTTTTTGTCTAGCTGTCCGTGTAGGTAGCAACACGAACAGGACTTCAGTCATGGGATGCTCTGGACTTGGAATTTGGGTTATAAAAGAACATTTGTGAAACAATGGATCAATATGTGAACATATCACTGCCCCTGCTGATAAGGAGAGTCAAACAGAGCAGATTTTTGCTGCCAAAATAGGGTGTTGATAAAGCTGTCCTTCACCTCCTGAGGACATTTAAATTTGGGGTGATAAGGTGCCTGCTATAGTCCATATGTCATACTGACTCTCCAGAAAGCCCAGCTGTGCTGTCAGACTGCCTGCCCCAGCCTCGGCCCTGACCCCTAATATCAGCAAGCATTATTAATAAAAATAGCCATGAGACATTGAGCATTCATCCTTTCCCAGTAATGTTCTCCCATTAACTTGCAAGATTTCGCTGTGTGGAGCTGCTGGCTAACATGCTGGGAATTCAATAGTATACATGACGAAACCTGTCCCCTCCCTCACCGAGTTCCCCATTAGGTTCTTTACATTCCTATTATAGTCTTATCCTCATTTCACACATTAGAATAGTGAGGTTCAGAGAGCTTAAGTAACTCAGAGACTGGATTCAATTCCAGATTTGCCTAACTCTGAGCTCCATCTTGTTTTTAAAATGCCATTCAATCTCCAACTATTTTAGTGTTTACACTAAAATATTGTCACGAGAATTACAAACCCTAAATACTCTTTCAATTGAGTGGTTACTGACCCAGAATAACTCTGCACTTAATTTTGCTTAATATATAATTCAGGATTTAAATGATGACTGCCATCCATGTACAGGTTACTTATTTCTTATTATATTGACCATTTGCTTATATTTTCTTTTTTTTACCCCAATGTCTGTATATTTATTTACACATTGTTACAAAACTTTGGTGTTCTAAACTGTTGAATTTGGGGCATAAATTTATGATGGTAAATAGCTAGTGTTTTCAGAACTCCAGAGTCTTAGAGGGAGTTCTTGCCTGGGGACATCATGCCAGTGCAGTTACCATGTACATAGTACAAATCTGTCTCCCTCACTTAACTATGAATACCGGAAGGACAGGTACCATGACTTATTCAACTTGTTTATCTCCAGCAGCTGCACACACATAAAGGGCATTTATGATTAATAAATATTGTGAAGAATGAATGAATGAATGAATGAAACTGTCTATTGAGAGGTGTAACTAAAAAGAGAACATAATGCCCTTTAGCTTGTTATAAGGTTCTATCATTAACTCAATGACATGAGTGCCAATAGCAATTAGAGTTGGTCCTAGATAATATGTGGACCTTTTGTTTACTTTGTAATTTACTTGTCTCCCTAGGCATTAGATCCCTTTAAGTACCTAGAACTATAAGAACACCAGATTTCATAAGCTATGCCTTATAAAGGCAAAACACTAGATTTCATAAGTTATGAATTTCAGGAAACCAATGTATCTAATATTTTACATTTCTGTGATTTGTACACATTCCTGAAGACACAGCCCTGAAATTGTTTATAAAAGTCTCAGCTTACATCTGCTATCCTGGGGATAATTATTAATAGTTCCCTCTTTCATTTTCAAAAGTGTACTATTTTGATAATTAAGATACACTGACATGAGAAAGACAAATACCATATGATAGCACTTATAATTGAAATCTAAAATATGACACAAATGAACTGATCTATGAAACAGAAACAGACTCACAGATACAGAGAACAGATTAGTGGTTGCCAAGGAGAGGGTAAGGAGGAATGGATTGGGAATTTGGGATTAGTAGACACAAACTACTACATGTAGAATGGATAAACAACAAAGGTCTCACTGTATAGCACAGGGAACTATATTCAATATGCTGTGATAAACTATACTGGAAAAGAATACAGAAAATAATGCATGTGTGTGTATAAATATATATATAAATAACTGAATTACTTTGTTATACAACAGAAATTAACACAACGTTGTAAATTAACTATATTCCAATAAAACAAATTTTTACAGAAGATGAGCTGCCATGGATACAACTTGCTGGACTCCTTTGTTGCCACTGGAACTGAGTGCAGCAGAGAAGTCATGGCTGAGCACATAAGGGCATTGGGTTCTGACGGTCCGGATCTTAATTCCACCCCCTTAATTTACTAGCTGTTCAATATTGGGAAGGTTCCTTAGGCTATTTAAATGTTATTAGCAATTTCTGGTATCAAAGCAGGCTTAATGAGGGCATCTACCTCAGTGCTCATTATGATAATTAAATGATACAGTCCATGAGGAGGTGCATATAGCCTGGTGTGTGATCACCACTCAGTAAATATTGGTCATCAGCTATGAACATGGTTTCCTTTACCATTTTTTGAGCCACTGAGGTGCAGCCCAGCCACTACATGTGGTTTTTATGTCTGGCCTCGGGCCTGAAGGAAGAGCCTAGAACAGAGACTGTGGCAGCAGAGAAGTGTGGAGGTTACTGGCTGATAAGTAATAAGGAATCATGATCTGACAGATCTGGATAACTCGTGAGAAAATAAAATCAATGGTCATATCCCTCCCTACCCCTAGTCAGCTGTATGCTCCGTGAGGGCAGGGACCACTATCTGACCTTTCCGTTATTTGTATAAACTGTATTCCCAGCACCTAGCCCAATGCATGCAATACAGAAGACAATGAACAAACATTAGTTGAAAGATAAATAAATTGAGCTGAAGGGAATGACCCCCATACAAGAGTGTGTATATGCACATACATGGAGTCACCATTTCTGACCTTTTACCCACAAGCCAAGCACTACCCTTCATGATAGGGAGAGGGGGGCAATAGATTTTGCCAGCTCAATCCCAACTTGCCCTTTGGCCTTGCTTTCAGCTAAGCATCTTTGGTGGTACAACCTGGGTTATTTCTGCTTCTGGGGAAATCAGCCATTGGACATCTCACTCAATTATCAACTAGGGAGACCTCACAGCACTAGGGACCTGGGAAGAAGGAGTGGCAGGCAAGGATGAAACACACAGAAGAGCCATTTCTTGTTTTGGGGAAACACATTACATTTATAAAACTATCCTTCATATAGCACCTATTCTGAACTGCACCATGAACTGTAGGTATTCCACTGTACCATGCACTAGAGATAGAGATGTGAGTAAGAAAAGCTAAAAAGCTGAGTTCAAGGGACAGACAGGGAGCATATTTCTGGGACAGAGTGAAAAGTGCAATAGAAGAAGTCCATATAAAACATAATAGGAACACTGAAGAGAGGGTGACTAACCCTGCTTGTGAGTACTGTGTAGGCCCTCACGGAGGAGGGGGCACTGGAGTTGGGGCTTGGGGAGTGAATTTGGGGGATGAATCAGGAGAAAGAACATACGCATAAGTTCATCATTTCCAGAAGGATATGATGAACAATCAGTGTGGGAAACTATCAAGCACATCCTAGAGGTGAGAATATTTGAATCATCAGAGCAAGAGTGAGAGAGAGAAGGGGTCCTAGCAGCTTAAAATATCAGTTGTTTGACTTAAGGCACATAATTTCATTTCTCCAAGCTTCAGTTTTCTCATCAGTAAAATGGGGATAATAAAAATATCAACATCATGGGTCCTTTGAGAAAATTAAAAAGAAATAACAGCTATTCGTATATGCTATCAATACTATAATATTTATATGATTAATATAAATATCTTAATATTCATTATAGTATTATAATTATTGTATTTTTTATATTTGTATAATAATTATTATATCATTGTTAAATTACTTCTTAGAAGAAACCTAGATAAGAAAGCTAGAAGTTAACAGTAGAATTTTCATGGATTGACAGAGGGAATAATAAAGGTTTCTCAGTATAGTATTGTATATCAAAACCTTTAGCTAATATAAATGCTCCAGAAGTCTGTTGTTATTGTTCAGTCCCTAAGTCGTGTCCAACTCTTTTTGACCTCAGGGACTGCAGCATGCCAGGCTTCCCTGTCCTTCACTATTTTCAGGAGCTTGCTCAAACTCATGTCCATTGATTCAACGATGCCATCCAACCATCTTGCCCTCTGTCATACCCTTCTCCTCCTGCCTTCAATCTTTCCCAACATCAGGGTCTTTTCCAATGAGTCAGTTATTCACATCAGGCAGCCAAAGTATTGGAGCTTCAGCTTCAGTATCAGTCCTTGCAATGGATATTCAGAATTGATTTCCTTTAGGACTGAATGGTTTGATCTCCTTGCAATCCAAGGGACTCTTCAAGAGTCTTCTCCAGCACTGCAGTTGTAATGCATCAATTCTTTAGCAATCAGCCTTTTTTATGGTTCGGCTCTCACATCCATACCTGACTACTAGAAAAACCATAACTTTGACTATAAGGATCTTTGTCAGCAAAGTGATGTCTCTGCTTTTTCATACGCTGTCTGGGTTTGTCATGGTTTTTCTTCCAAGGAGCAACCTTGTTTAATCTCCTGGCTGCAATCACCATCCGCAGTGATTTTGGAGCCCAAGAAAATAAAGTCTGTCACTATTTCCATTGTTTCTCCAACTATTTGCCATGAAGTGATGGGACCCGATGCCATGATCTTAGTTTTTTGAATGTTGAGTTTTAAGCCAGCTTTTTCATTCTCTACTTTCACCTTCATCAACAGGTTCTTCAGTTACTCTGTACTTCCTATCCTTAGGGTGGTATTATCTGCATATCTGAGGTTATTGTTATTTGTCCTGGCAATCTTGATTCCAGCTTGTGCTTCATCCAGCCCAGCATTTTGCATGATGTACTCTGCATATAAGTTAAATAATCAGGGTGACAATATACAGCCTTGACATACTTCTTTCCCAATTTGGAACCAGTCCATTGTTCCATGTTTATTTCTAATTGTTGCTTCCTGACCTGCATACAGGTTTCACAGAAGGCAGGTCAGGTGGTCTGGTATTCCCATCTCTTGAGGAATTTTCCACAGTTTGTTGTGATCCACAGTCAAAGGCTTTGGCATAGACAATAAAGCAGAAGCAGATGTTTTTCTGGAACTGTCTTGCTTTTTTGATGACCCAACGGATGTTGGCAATTTGATCTCTGGTTCCTCTGCCTTTTCAACATCCAGCTTGAACATCTGGAAGTTCACAGTTCGCATACTGTTGAAGCCTAGCTTGAAAGCTTTTGTGCAGTACCTTGCAAGTGTGTGAAATGAATGCAATTGTGCGGTAGTTTGAACATTCTTTGGCATTGCTCTTCCTTGGGATTGGAATGAAAGTTGACCTTTTCCAGTCCTGTGGCCACTGCTGAGTTGTCCAAATTTGCTGGCATATAGAGTCAATACTGAAAACACTTAAACAGCATCACTTGTTAGGATTTGAAATAGCTCAGCTGGAATTCCATCACCTCCATTAACTTTGTTCATAATGATGCTTCCTAAGGCCCACTTGGCTTCATACTCTAGGATGTCTGGTTCTAGGTGATTGATCACACCATTGTGGTTATCTGGGTCATGAAGATCTTTTTTGTATAGTTCTTTTATGCATTCTTACCACATCCTCTTCTGCTTCTGTTAGGTCCATACCATTTCTGTCCTTTATTGTGCTCATCTTTGCATGAAATGCTTCCTTGGTATCTCTAATTTTCTTGAAGAGATCTCTAGTCTTTCCCATTCTGTTGTTTTCCTCTATTTCTTTGCATTGATCGCTGAGGAAGGCTTTCTTATCTCTCCTTGCTATTCTTTGGAACTCTGTATTCAGATGGGTACATCTTTTTTTCTCCTTTGCCTTTTGCTTCTCTTCTTTTTGCAGCTTTTTGTGAAGCCTCCTCAGACAACCATTTTGCCTTTTTGCATTTCTTTTTCTTGGGGATGGTTTTGATCACCGCCTACTGTACAATGCCACGAACCTCCATCCATAGTTCTTCAGGCACTCTATCTATCAGATCTAATCTGTTGAATCTATATTTCACTTCCACTGTATAATCATAAGGGATTTGATTTAGGTAATACCTAAATGACCTACTGTTTTTCCCTACTTTCTTCAATTTAAGTATGAATTTGGCAATAAGGAGTTCATGATCTGAGCCATAGTCAGCTCCCAGTCTTGTTTTAGCTGACTGTATAGAGCTTCTCCATCTTCAGCTACAAAGAATATAATCAATCTGATTTTGGTATTAGATTTCCCTGGTGGCTCAGACAGTATTGAGTCTGCCTACAATGCAGGAGACCCAGGTTCGATCCCTGGGTTGGCAAGATCTCCTGGAGAAGGAAATGGCAAACCACTCCAATATTCTTGCCTGGAAAATCCCATGGATGAAGGAGCCTGGTGGGCTGCAGTCCACGGGGTAGCAAAGAGTTGGACACGACTGAGTGGCTTCACTTTCACTTTCTTTCAGTGTTGACCATCTGATGATTCCATGTGCAGAGTCATCCCTTATGTTGTTGGAAGAGAGTGTTTGTTATGACCAGTGTGTTCTCTTGTCAAAACTCTGTTAGCTTTGGCCCTGCTTCATTTTATACTCCAAGGCCAAACTTGCCTGTTACTCCAAGTATCTCTTGACTTCCTGCTTTTGCATTCCAGTCCCCTATGATGAAAAGGACATGTGTGTGTGTGTGTGTGTGTGTGTGTGTGTGTGTTAGTTCTAGAAGATCTTGTAGGTATTCATAGAACCTTTCAACTTCAGCTTCTTTGGCATTAGTGGTTGGGGCATAGACTTGGATTGCTGTGATATTGAATGATTTGCCTTGGAAACAAACAGAAATCATTCAGTTGCTTTTGAGAAATGAAGTCCCAAGTACTGCATTTCAGACTCTTGTTGACTGTGAGGGCTACTCCATTTCTTCTAAGGGACTCTTGCCCATGGTAGTAGATATAATGGTCATCTGAATTAGATTTGCCCATTCCTGTCCATTTTAGTTCACTAATTCCTAAATGTCAATGTTCACTCTTGCCATCTCCTGTTTGACCACTTCCAATTTGCCTTGATTCATGGACCTAGTATTCCAGGTTCCTATGCAATATTGTTCTTTACAGCATCAGACTACTTTCACCACCTAACACATCCACAACTGGGCATTGTTTCTGCTTTGGTTCAGCCTCTTCATCCTTCTGCAGCTATTTCTCCACTCTTCTCCAGTAGCATATTGGGCACCTATAGACATGGTGGGTTCATCTTTCAGTGTTATATCTTTTTGTCTTTTCATACTGTTCAGAAGTTGGTGGATTAAATATTTTGTGCTGTGGTTCATATTGTGAACTTCTGGGGAAAAAAAGTCTGGTAAAAAAAAAAAAAGTCAATTAAAGTGAGTAGAGGCTCAGATTTCTTTAAATCCTGCTTTCAAATCATTTCCAAGAAGCTCTATCTGTAATAGAATGGAAATTTTAAAATACAGTCTATCAAAATAATGCAGATAGAAATATGTCACCTTCTACCATCTTTAGTCAGAGATCATAACTGATTAGTCTTCAAGGAAGTTTCAAGAATAATATACTCTTAATTATGCAAATGGAAATTTAATTTTAATTTCAGAAATGGCTGAGGATGGTTCTTTACCATGGAAGGAAGACAAATTAACCTGCATGAAAGAATGAGAGTTGACGTGGTCCTGATCAGCCAGCTGAATGAAAATCTTCTCTTTGGAATGTTGCAGTCATGTCTCAGGAAGAACATCATTCAAAGAAATGTTGTATCACTGGGGGTCTCATAAAATCTAAGAACACTGAGCTGCATCCAGTAAGGAACGTCCTTAGTCTGCAGGACTTCTGTGCCATGCGGCCAGGGCAGGCATGCAGACAGGCCAGACCAGCATGCAGGGAGGAGGGAAGGCTGGCTTGGGGATCTGACTCAGTGGGCCAGTGTTGGCAGGCTGCCCCAGCAGACATGCTGCCATTTCCCATGGACCCAACAGGAGTTGGATCCTTAAGTATCTCTCAAGTGTGAAATCTTATTCAAATGCGCCAAGTGTTCAACAATTGCTGTCTCCAAGGGTTTGAGATTTGACACTTAGTGGATAAAAAGATAAGCCCTTCTAGTTTTTCTGACTCTAATATCATCACGACTATGTTTTGTAGCCCAAGACATCTGTATTTTAACTCTGTAGGAAACTAGCAACACAAGCACTTTAACATTTGTATGGGGAGATTTAGATGGAAATTACCTAACCTAACAGAGGTGTGATAGATTTCTGTGTTTTTGAGAACATGTGAACTGGCCACTAAAGGTGTAGTTTCAAAATGAAGTGGACAAGTGGGGGAATTTTAGAAAATTTTTAGTTTGAACAAACCATCTAGTTGATGGATTCTGGGTGCTTTGTTATCTAAAAAATTGCCTTAATCCTTTACTTCATTTTGTATTTGTACACACAGCCCTCATGTCTGCTCAAGATGGCCATGGTATTATATATAAAAATTTTGTTATTTTTTCCTGCAAAATTCTGTGAAAGGAGCAAAGTATGGGTCAGGCTAGAGGAAGAGCCACAACCATAGCTTGAAATGCTTGGAATTCTCAAGGGGCCAAGCCAATGGGGACAGACAACTTTGCTTTTCCACTCTGCCAGCTCTTCCTTCTGTTTGTTTGTGACCACTCACTCCTTGTCAAAAAGGAACAGGCAGTGTGACTTCTGGAGGGTCCACAATAAATGCACTTCAGAATTCCTAAGAAAGTAGAACCAGCATGCCTGACACACAGGGTACTGGGCTTTCTGCGTCCATCAAGGCATTTTTGTTTCCTTTGAGACCTTGGAAGGCAATTTAGGGCAAGATTTCAACCACTATTTTTACTCATTCATTCATTCATTCACTTATTCAACAAATATTTCTACTGAGTACCTATAATGTGCCAAGCCCTATGTAGCTTCTGGGAATTTAGGAGTAAACTTCCGTGTGTGTGTGTGTGTGTGTGTGTTATAGAAAATGTTAATAAGTTGGATGGTAATAAGTTCCATGAAAAGAAGTAAATCAGAAAAGGGAGATAGAGAATATGAGTAGAGGGTTGTTCTTAGTAAGACTGTGAGGAATACCCTCAACATTTGATGAAAAACCTGGAGGATATAGCAGGGCCAGCTGTGTAGCCATCTTAGAGATGCATGTTCCAGGAAGGGGAAGCACCAGTCAAGGCTCTGAGTTGGGAGCCAGCCTGGTGGGGTGACGGAAGAACAAGAAGGCCTGGTGCAGGGTAAGAAAGCAGGGAGGTAGGTCCTGAGAGAAAGCTATGACAGGCCAGATCAGGAAGGGTCTTCTAGGCTGGTGTAAGGACTTCAGCTTTTTACTGTGAGTGAGAAGAGGAAGCCATTGGAAGGAGTGGGTCGAGAAGTGTTGGGTTATATTGCATGCTCACAGGATCAGTCTGACTGCTGTGTGGAGAGTATTCTGAAGAGATGCAAGGGTGGAGCAGGAAGACCAGTGAAGAAACGACCGTGACAGCCCCTAAGAAGTGATGGTGGTTTGAATCAAGTGGTTTAGCAGTGAACTCGTGGAAAGTGCTCAATTTCTGGATATATCTGGTTGGCCAAAAAGTTTGTTTGGGTTTTTCATAACATGTTACTGAAAAACTCAAATGAACTTTTTGGCCAAACCAATATTTTATCTGCAATGTTGTTTATGGGGGTTTGGGTGGAGACTGATACATATCAGGAGTTCCAATTCAGAGGATTTTGGAGACGTTGTCACAGTTTGTGCAGGCCAGCACCTGCTCTGTGATGCTGGTGGGCCCTCGTCATCCTCTATGAAGGAGGTAACCTGAGAGAAAGTTCAGCCAGTTGGCAAATGTTTGCAGACATGTAATTGTGAGCAGGGAGTGCAAAAGGCTCAGATCCTCCAGCTGACAGGGCCAGACAGCAGGCTGCCAGCATTGGCAGGTGGCAGGAAGTCACTTCTCAGGATAACCCTGAGATGCCCTTGGGCACATTTGTCCTAGGTCTGGGTCAGAGATGGTGTCTGACTGGAAGAACTAGGCAAGAGATATGACCTGTAGAATTAGAATCTCACCACTTATCTCAAAATACTAACTATGGAGCTTGAGGAAGAATCAGTGTGTGAGGACTAGAAAAGGTCAGACTTCATCCCAATCCCAAAGAAAGGCAATGCCAAAAGTTGTTCAAACTACCACACAATTGCACTCATCTCACATGCTAGCAAATTAATGCTCAAAATTCTCAAAGCCAGGCTTCAACAGTATGTGAACTGTGAACTTCCAGATGTTCAAACTGGATTTAGAAAAGGCAGAGAAACCAGAGATCAAATTGCCAACATCTGTTGGATCATCAAAAAAGCAAGACAGTTCCAGAAAAACATCTGCTTCTGCTTTATTGATTACACCAAACCTTTTGACTGTATGGATCACAACAAACTGTGGAAAATTCCTCAAGAGATGGGAATACCAGACCACCTTACCTGCCTTCTGAGAAAGCTGTATGCAGGTCAAGTAGCAACGGTTAGAACCGGACATGAAACAACAGACTGGCTCCAAAATAGGATAAGGAGTACTTCAAGGCTGTATATTGTCACCCTGCTTATTTAACTTATATGCACAGTATATCATGGAAAATGGCAGGCTGGATGAAGCACAAGCTGGAATCAAGATTGCCAGGAGAAATATCAATAACCTCAGATACGCAGAGGACACCACCATTGTGGCAGAAAGTGAAGAAGAACCAAAAAGCCTCTTGATGAAAGTGAAAGAGGAGAGTGAAAAAGTTGGTTTAAAGCTCAACATTCAGAAAACAAAGATCATGGCATCTGCCCCATCACTTCATGGCAAATAGATGGGGAAACAATGGAAACAGTGAGACTTTGTTTTTTGGGTCTCCAAAATATCTGCAGATGGTGACTGTTGCCATAAAATTAAAAGACACTTGCTCCTTGGAAGAAAAGCTATGACCAACCTAGACAGCATATTAAAAAGCAGAGATTTTACTTTGCCAGCAAAGGTCCATCTAGTCAAAGCTGTGGTTTTTCCAGTAGTCATGTATGGATGTGAGAGTTGGACTATAAAGAAAGCTGAGTGCTGAAGAATTGATGCTTTTGAACTGTGGTGTTGGAGAAGACTCTCAAGAGTCCCTTGGACTGAAAGGAAATCCAACCAGTCAATCCTAAAGGAAATCAGTACTGAATATTTATCAGAAGGACTGATGCTGAAGCTGAAACTCCAATACTTTGGCCACCTGATGTGAAGAACTGACTCATTTGAAAAGAACCCGATGCTGGGAAGGATTGAAGGCAGGAGGAGAAGGGGACGACAGAGGATGAGATAGTTGGATGGCATCAACGACTCAATGGACATGAGTTTGAGTAAGCTCCAGGTGTTGGTGAAGGACAGAGAAGCCTGGCAAGCTGTAGTCAATGGAGTCACAAGGAGTCGGACATGACTGAGTGACTGAACTGAACTGAACTGAAAAACTTTAAAAATGTTATCCTATGTTTAATGCACTGGAACTGTTTCCTGATATGGTAGTCATTCACCACCTGTGACTATTGGGCATTTGAAAAATGGTTGACCTGAATTGAGATGTGCTGAAGGAATTTACCACTGTACCACTGTGCCACATACAGAATCCATCCGCAACGCAGGGGACACAGGAGAGGTGAGTTTGATCCCTGGATCTGGAAGATGAAGATCCTCTGGGGAAGGAAATGGCAACCCACTCCAAAATGCTATCCTGGAAAGTTCCATGGACAGAAGAGCCTGGCAGGCTACAATTCATGGGGTCACAAAGAGTTGGACATGACTGAGCAACTGAATATGCATGCACGAAGGAAATTCAAGATTTAGGATAATAGGAAAAAGGTAAAACATCACTTTGAAAAAACTTTCACACTGATTACATGCTGAAATGATAATATATTGGATAAACACAGTAAGTGTATGAAAACAGTATTACAATTAATTTCACTTGTTTCTTTTCAATTTTTGAAATAGTAATTGAAAATTTAAAATTATACTCATGGTTACCATTCGTGGCTCACATTATATGCCTATTTAGTAGAGCTCCTCTCAGGTATGCAAAACACTTTTACGAATATTGGGTCAGGCAGTACTTCAAGGTAAGTGCCAATCTGTCTGCTTTACTTGAAGTCAAGGTAGCTACCTGGCCAGTGGTAGGAACTCTTACTCTTTCAGCCACGATAGACTACCTTTCAAGAATAGAAGCAATGTTGGGACTTCCCTGGTAGTTCAGTGGTTATGAATTCTGCCTTGCAATGTACGGTACTTGGGTTCAATCCCTAGTCGGGGAACAAAGATCCCACATGCCTCGGAGCAACTAGGCACCACAACTAAGACCTGATGCAGTCAAATAAATAGAATTAAATTATTTAATTTAAAAAGAATGGAAGCAAAGAAAATTGGATATTCAAAAAAACGGATACCCATTACTTGGTGAAAGACTAATAGATGACAGAGAAAGCTAAATTCCTCTTTCACTTGCTTCCATATTGTATATCAAAAAGCATGGTTTTTGTACTAGAAGTGGATGGCCAATTGTCATTAACAGACTGGTGACAACTGATGAGGACCTCTGGATCAGATGGCAATGTGTCCAAAAGTGATCATTTCCACTGTTCCTAACCCCCATTGAAACCACCTACACAATACAGAAATAAAGGTGGGGGAGATTTGAAAACCAAATGAAGAATGTCTTTGGTTAATTCTATAGAAGAATGTCATCACTGTGCCAGGAACATTGACAGATGTTTGCTAGAAATGGTGTGTGAAACTGCATGTGGAAGGTAGCCGCACATGGAAGAAGTCTAGGCTGCACTGCTGCCTGTATCTGCCTCAGGATTCTGAATAAAAATCCAAGGTAGTTTCTGATACGACAAACCCTCCTAGAGATGGCTGGCTTATTGAAAGCAGAAAAGAATAGTCCCATGACAACCGGCTGCTAGAAAGGTCCACTGCTCTGGCCTTTTCTGTGTCCTCTCTAGAAAGAACCCAAAAAAGATGAATGCCCACTCTTGATTTAAAATGATCGAGAAAAGCTTGCATTGTAACTAGGAATGAGTAACTTTTTAATATAATAAAGTCATCTATCTGAAAAGTCATGGTAATCACACCCAGTGGTTAACGTTAGCTTCAGATCTATTAATATCAGGAACAACGTCCATTATAAGAGCTATTATTAACATATTTCTGGAAGTCAGAATCAGTGTAATGGCTCAAGAATGGGAAGGCGGTTAAATACTAGAACCAAAGATGCAAGCTTATTGCCATTTATAGATGTGCTAGAAAGCTTCACTATATTAACTGGAAAAATACACAGAGCAAGAGAAAAAGGACTAAGAAATGTGCTCAAAAACACTATCTCTTACTCGTTTCCCATAAAACAGGTACTTTCCCTGAAAGAAGATTCCTTTCAAAAGAAATACCAAATATGAAATAACCAAAAATAAACTTACAAGAGTTTTTTTCTGTGTAAAAATATATTCTCAAACTTACTGAGAGACATAAAAAGAGACACAGATATATGGAAGGGCACACAATATTCCTTGTTTTAAAATGGCAAAATATTAGTCTTTTCAAAATTAATCTTAAATTTAAAGTATCATATTGAAACCATATGACTTTATCAATAATCAGTGAAGGCTGTGATTTCAATAAAATGCCCAACAGATTACTTACGAATGTTATAAATGATTTTAAAGAATCTTTAAATGACTTCAATGAATGAAAACAATTCTTGTACAGCAATGAAAATTGAAACTAAATTTAAAAGACAAATAAGAAACTGAGAAATTATTTATTTCATATAAAAATATTATGGATTATTATATATACCATCCAACAAATTCTTATAAATCAACTTTTAAAGAAGGAAACAGTCAAATAAAAACAAGAACATGAAATATGATTCCCAAAACAAGAAATGCAAATTGCTAAAATATGCAAACAGATGTTCAATCTTACTAATAATCAGAAAATTCAAATTAGCAGTGTGAAACTATTCGTTTTACCTGTCACACTGGCAGAGATTTCAAATATTGCTAATGCCAACTGTGAATGATGATGTGAGAGATAAGCACTGTCATATAGAGTTGAGAGGAGCATTACTTATTATTTCATTATTTTCAGGAGAAAAATCTAGAAAGGTCATCAGCCCAAAGGATTTTATCAGTTTATCAGAAACAAACCTCCCTCCATCAAGATTTATACATAAGAATATTCATTGTAAGAGTTACTTACACTAGGAAAACATTTGGAAAAATCTAAGTGGGCAAAAATAGAGCAATGGTTAGGCAAATATGGTATAAGAATAAAATGCAACATTAATGCAAAATGTCTAGAATATTATTATTTAGGTACTGATACTTAAACAAAAATGGGCTACAAGACAATGTACATAGCAAAATCTAATTTGTGATGTATAGAAGTATATTGTTTGTACAGAAAAATGCCTTGAATGAAAATGTGAGTATGCGTGCATGCATGTGTCTGTGTGTGTATGTAGTGTGTAACTGTATACACACCCACATATGTATGAATATGCAAGTATGCATGTACATGTAAGAGCATGTATATACAGAGAGAAAGAAGGAGAGAGACAGAGTCAGAGATCTCGTAAGGGCAATCTTGCCTCCCCACTTGGCAATGTCTGAAGATATTTTTTATTTATCACAACTGAAAGGGGAGAAATACTAACATCTAGTGGGTGGGGGCAGGAATGCTGCTAAATACCCGATAATGTACAGGGCAGCCCTCACCTCAACAAAGAATGATCTGGGTCAAATGTCAGTAATGACAAAGTTAAGAAACCCTAAGATATATATATATACACATGTATTTTTACCCATGGTGCTGTTCTGGGCTTAGTTGCTCAGTCATGTCCAACTCTGTGTGACCCCATGAACTGAAGACCCCCGGCTTCTCTGTCCATGGGATTCTCCAGGCAAGAATACTAGAGTGGGTTGCCATGCCTTTCTCCAGGGGATCTTCCCAATCCAGGGATTGAACCCAGGTCCCCCACACTGCAGGCAGATTCTTTACCATCTGAGCCACCAGGCAAGCCCAAGAATGCTGGAGTGGGTAGCCTATCCCTTCTCCAGGGGAACTTCCCAAACCAGGAATTGAACCAGGGTCTCCTGCATTGCAAATAACTGTGAAAAGGAGAGAAGTGAAAAGCAAAAGAGAAAAGGAAAGACATACCATTTGAATGCAGAGTTCCAAAGAATAGCAAGGAGACATAAGAAAGCCTTCCTCAGTGATCAGTGCAAAGAAATAGAGGAAAATAGACTGGAAAAGACTAGAGATCTCTTCAGGAAAATGAGAGATACCAAAGAACCATTTCATGCAAAGATGGGCACAATAATAGACAGAAATAATATGGACCTAACAGAAGCAGAAGATACTAAGAAGAGGTGGCAAGAATACACAGAAGAACTATACAAAAAAGATCTTCACAACCCAGATAATCACGATGGTATGATCACTCACCTAGAACCAGACATCCTGGAATGTGAAGTCAAGTGGGCCTTTGGAAGCATCACTATGAACAAAGCTAGTGGAGGTGATGGAATTCCAGTTGAGCTATTTCAAACCCTGAAAGATGATGCTGTGAATGTGCTGCACTCAATATGCCAGCAAATTTGGACAACTCAGCAGTGGCCACAAGACTGGAAAAGGTCGGTTTTCATTCCAATCCCAAAGAAAGGCAATGCCAAAGAATGCTCAAATTACCATACAATTGCACTCATCTCACACTCTAGTAAAGTAATGCTCAAAATTCTCCAAGCCAGGCTTCAACAACATGTGAACCGTGAACTTCCATATGTTCAAGCTGGTTTTAGAAAAGGCAGAGGAACCAGAGATCAAATTGCCAACATCTGCTGGATCGTCAAAAAAACAAGAGAGTTCCAGAAAAACATCTGCTTCTGCTGTACTGACTATGCCAAAGCCTTTGACTGTGTGGATCACAGTAAACTGGAAAATTCCTCAAGAGATGGGAATACCAGACCACCTAACCTGCCTCTTGAGAAACCTGTATGCAGGTCAGGAAGCAACAGTTAGAACCAGACATGGAACAATGAACTGGTTCCAAATAGGAAAAGGAGTACGTCAAGGCTGTATGTAGTCACCATGCTTATTTAACTTATATGCAGAGTACATTATGAGATGTACTCATGGGCTGTATGAAGAACAAGCTGGAATAAAGATTGCTGGGAGAAATATTAATAACCTCAGATATGCAGATGACAACACCCTTATGGCAGAAAGCAAATAAGAACTAAAGAGTCTCTTGATGAAAGTGAAAGAGGAGAGTGAAAAAGTTGGCTTAAAGCTCAACACTCAGAAAACTAAGATCATGGCATCCGGGCCCATCACTTCATGGCAAATAGATGGGGAAACAGTGGACACAGTGGCAGACTTTATTTTTGGCGGCTCCAAAATCACTGCAGATGGTGATTGCAGCCATGAAATGAAACGACGCTTACTCCTTGGAAGGAAAGTTTTGACCAATCTAGACAACATATTAAAAAGCAGAGACATTACTTTGCCAACAAACGTCTGTCTAGTCAAGCCTATGGTTTTTCCAGTAGTCATGTATGGATGTGAGAGTCGGACTATAAAGAAAGCTGAGTGCCTAAGAATTGATGCTTTTGAACTGTGATGTTGGAGAAGACTCTTGAGAGTCCTTTGGACTGCAAGGAGATCCAACTAGTCAATCCGAAAGGAAATCAGTCCTAAGTGTTCATTGGAAGGACTGATGTTGAAGCTGAAACTGCAATACTTTGGCTACCTGATGCAAAGAACTGACTTATTTGAAAAGACCCTGATGCTGGGAAAGATCAAAGGTGGGAGAAGAAGGGGACGACAGAAGATGAGATGGTTGGTGGCATCGCCGACTCAATGGACATGAGTTTGGGTGAACTTTGGGAGTTGGTGATGGACAGGAAGGCTTGGCATGCTGCAGTCCATGGGGTCACAAAGACTCAGACACGACTGAGCGACTGAAGTGACTGACTGACTGACTGCTGCATTGCAGGTGGATTCTTTACCAGCTGATCTACCCAGGAAGACCCTCTATCTATGATACTTATCGGAATATTCTTTGCTTGATTTTTCTTGCTTCTTTAGATTCTTCTGTGGCTTAAATGATTTGGGCAATGAAACTAAATTATTTTTAGTGTCAGAAAAATTATCACAGAATAATATCTAACTTGTGGGAGGGGAAAATGCCCTTTAAAGTGTCACTTTCTGCTTGCCTCTTATTCTTTGCAAACCTTTCTCTCCATTCTCTGAATTAAATACTACTTCTAGTGTGTATCATACCACTCACAGTTGTCATCCATTGGTTTTATTCTAATATAGCTTTCTATTTGTTCAAGCTCTCCAATGAAATTATAAACCCACAGAAATGTGGAGCCAGGAACACCTTGAGGGGAGCGACCATGCTTCCCAAGTACCGATCTCAGAGCCTGATGTGTGAGAAGTGCTTGGTACCTATTCACAAAAGGAAGGAACAGAGGAAGGAGGAGCAGGAAAGCAAAGAAGGGGGAGAGGAAGAAAGACTCAAAGGCTGTTGACTTAATCTTTACACTTTCCCATGCTGCTCCCACCCCAGCACTTTGCACAGTGCAGCCCACAGAATGGGCGACATGGCATAGGTTGAGAGCAGTGTAATGCCAGCGAAAGGGCACCAGCTTTAGGGCTAGAGAGATGGGTCCAAATTTTGATCCTGGATCTCACTTACCCTGTTTTTTTTTTTTTTGTCGGTGTTTTGTTTTTTAGCAAACACACAGTGCTTCTCATCTGCCAAGCACTGTTCTAAACTTTTTGCAAATATTTACTGTGTCCTCTTGGACAAATGTATTAAGCTTTCAAAGCTCTGATATTTCATCTGTAAAATGGCAACAATAGTACCTTGCATGGTTGTCATGAAGTATAAACATGATGATGTATGAAAAGTGCTATGGACAGAGCCCAACCTATGGCAGGAGTCATCATCATCATCATCATTATCATTATTGTACTCATCACCCAATCCAATTAAGTCTTTTCAGATGATTACTATTGGTAGGACTAATTATTAGTAATTCATTGGACTTACAGGCTGTAAGATTTAAAATATATCTTGGAACTATTTCTATAAATGAATTTGCTAGTTTGCTAGACAGCAGCACAGCCTTTCACACTTTCTGGAAGAGAGAAATGTCACCTTCTCCTAGGGAAAGCATATTGGCCAAATGACTACAAAGTCTGGGGTGTGTTTTGCAGGGAATAGTGGAGGAAGAGGGACCATCACATCAGCTGAATGGACCCACAGGGTCAGTGGAGTGGCATTTCCATGCATTAGTCACCATCTATGATAAGCACCATGACTGTACCCTAATGTCCTTGGAAACTGTACTTAAAGACCAGCAGCAGAGTCATGGATTGGGGGTAGGAACATGGGGAGAGAAGGTGAATGCTGATACAAGGCCAGGAGAGTACTTGGGACCCCAGGAAAAGAGATCATGGACAGATACGGGAAGAATAACTATTGATTTTTCAGACTTTGCACATGATTCTAGCGTTTCATGTTACCTGGAGTGGAAGGGCATCAGGGCATGTTGACCTGGGATCAGGACCAGAGCTGAGTCAGAGATGGAAGGTGGGAGAGTTGATAGGAGGAACCCAAGCAGACGGGGTGTGGTTTCTTTGAACATACTTCATTGGTTTATTCCATTCACCTCCCTCCCTTTTCCCAATCAATAAATCAAGCAATTGAAGTATTTCTTCAGCAACAGCTACATACCAGAGCTGTCCTAAGTGATGACTGTTTTTGCTATCATTGGTAACCTTGCTCAGAGTTTAAGGTTCCTCCCTTTTTGTTCTTTTTTTACTTTAATGGTCCCCTTTCCTACCAATTATAGGAGTTTTATTAGAGTTTTTCTCTACTCATCTCATATCTCTACTATTATTAGAGTTTTTCTCTATTCATGCCTTTCACAGAAGCCATGCCAGGCCAGTCTTCACTATCTTCCATACTCGAGAACACCAAATGATTTTTGTGTTTTAAATCTGCAACCCAACCTCTGGCACAAGGTGACTTCCCAACTACCTCTGCCCCAAATGACTTCTTGGCCCATATCCTAGGACTTCAGCTACTGTCTACTGCTACCCGACCTGGCCTCTCTCTTTCAAATCCTGTGTGAACCTCTTTCTCTACCTTACCTCCTTACATACTCAGCACCTATCCAAATCCCCAGACAAATACTAAAGATGCCAGCTAGTTGGAACCCTGAATGTTTTCCCCACCCTCTTCCTATGGGGGAAAAAATGTCTATTCCGTGGAGATTTGCATTTGTCCCAGAAACATGGGAGTACTGACATTTTATTGGGTTGGCCAAAGAATTCTTTCAGTAGGATGATATGGAAAAATTTGAACAAACTTTTTGGTCAACACGATATGATTGCTTGCTGCAGATAGAGGCAACATAGCTACATTTTCTCTAAGTAAACCTCTGAGCCAAGCCCTTTAAATATTGTTTCCTCTGGTTAGCAGAAAAATTGGAGATATTATTATTATTATCTTCAGTTTACAGATGGAAGAGCTGAGATGAAATAAGTTAAAATCACTTTGCCCTGGTCATATAGCTGTGATTCTAAGCCAAATATGTCTGCCTTCACAGTCTGTATTCTCAAATTCCATGCTAGGTGGCTCAGCTGAAGATTTACAATATGGACATGTCAGTCGTTCAGTCGTGTCTGACTCTGAGACCCCATGGACTATAGCCCGCCATGGTCCTCTGTCCATGGGATTTTCCAAGCAAGAATACTGGAATGGGTTGCCATTCCCTTCTCCAAGGGATCTTCCCAACCCAGGATTCGAACCCAGGTCTTCTGCATTGTAGGCGGATTTTTTTTTTTTTTTTTTTACTGTGTGAGCTACCAAGGTGGCTCGATTGAAGATTTATAAAAGGTAAATAGAACTTAACACTGCGATTTTCAAATAGAGTTTACTGAACCACCTCATGAGATCCTTGGAAAGGGGAACTGAGGCTGGGACTAGAGCAACTGTTGCATGCTGGGTCTTCCTAGAAATTTACCATGAGCTGGGCTGAGTGTTTAGGTCGTTTCAGGAGTGGGTCGCAGACCAAAAGGTGGGGAAGGAAGCAGGTTTGGACAGAGGCAGAAGCCAAGCTAGTGTGGACTCACCTCAGCCTTGACCAAGGCTGCAGAGCTCTGGAGGTGGAGTGGCCATGACCTGGGGTGAGGGAACTGGGCCTAATGATCTCATGGTGATCCATCAGTGAATGGGGACTGAAAGCTTGCTGCTGAACGATAAGACGCCGGGGTTCTTGGCCTTTGGAGGAGACGGATTCCATCTGGGGCCAGAGACCAGGCTGGATCGCTCAGAGCTTTTGTGTAATAAAGTTTTATTAAGGTATAAAGGAGATAGAGAAAGCTTCTGACATAGGCATCAGAAGGGGGCAGAAAGAGTACCCCCTGCTAGTCTTCAGCTGGATGTTATATAGTCATTTGCAGTCTGTTAATGAAAAGAAAGGAATGTCTTAAAATTTAGAATGGCACCAGATAATTTATCCCAGGCCATAAAATGATTGACGTGAATCTTGCAGGAGGGCAGATTACCACACAAATAGTTTTGTTTACATAGATTAGGGGAACAATATCTGAGTATAACATACTGGTTTGTCAAGTAGTTTGAGCCATTGGCGGATTGAAGACAGAGTCTGGGGTACATTAACATAGCTTAAGGCAGACATTTCCATAAGAAAAATGTATTGGTTAACTCAAGGTTTGAGAATAGTTAGCTTCAGGTGAAACCAGGTGTCATGGCAACACAGTATTTTAAGAGAAATAGCCTTTTAAATTTGTATAGAGAAGGAAAAAAAATATCTCTAGTTTGTTTCCTCCTGCCGCTTAAGAGAGATAAAAATGTCTGGCACTTGCAGCCTATTCCAGGGTTTGGAGACCCCTGGCCTTCCTGCCTGTTACCCTCTCAGGACTGTCCCCAGAAGGCTCATGACCTCGTGTCAAGCTCTTTGCTGCTGTTTGCGATCCCTGGTAGTTAAGGGGAATCTGAGTGGCTCACTGCATTTTCCCCAGAGCTACCAGCTAGTTCATGGGTCAGCCAGAGTAAGAATTTGTTCCCCAGACAGCCTGATGGATACCCTTGCCCATGCACTTTTCTAGGTAGACTGTGGCTCTGCTTTCCAAGCATTGTCAGTTCTTTGGTGATTCCAAAGCTATGTCAGAATCCAGTGTTTGTATTGACGATATTGATACTTACACCTGCCTGCATGGAACCCAGTGTAGGTGCTGAATATGTACTGGGGTGGAGGGGGTAGTTGTGTGTGGGTATGGAGGCAGCATATAGCATAACAAAACTGATAAAAGTAGAACCTAGGCTGCAGTGTTCCATCTGTTACTAGGGGAGAATAAACTTTCCTGAGTTAGAAATTACTGTGAGGCACTGGTGAATTATTTGGTATCCAGAAAAGTTCACACAGAAAGAGAAGGATTTTGAATTCTTAGGGGATACATACAAAATCTGATGCATGAATACAATTAGTCTTGGCTTTGAACTTGTTATATATTTAGCATATTTCTCGAATCAAAATTATCTTTAAAACATCCTTTTTCAGCTCCAAATCGTATCCCAGTTAAAAGTCATAATTTGGGAAGTATCTATTCTCAGTTATTTTCATGTAGTATTGCTTGTCAGTTTTTCCCCTTCAGGATGTTAATCAAATCATCTGTGGTTTAAAGTCCCATATTGCTTTGGTTCCAAGGTTCTTTGAATTATATGTACAGTTTCTGCTCATTCTTCTCTTATTTTCTTGGTAGAAATCTCTAAGAAACTCTATTTAGAAAGACTCCCCTCTAAAGATTTTTCTCAGAGAACTGGACAGTTTCAGTCATTTGAGTGGGAGTGCTGGTGGGTAATGGAGTGATATTGGTTTTGGTGGTGGTCAGGATGTTGAAGGTGGGGTAATGTTATCGAGTGATGGTGGTGGTGGTGGTGTGAGTGATATTCTTATGGGTTGTGATGTTGAAAAACTATGTTGGTGATGGTGATGGTGATGGTGATGATGGTGGTGAGTTCTCATATTGAGAAAGTCACAATTCAGACTATCTATCTAAAAGCTAAGTATTAATTATGCATATTTGTTTCCTGTCCTACTCTTACAAAATTTTAGCCAAGTTGGGGTGAATAAAAGATTTGGATAAGATCCTTTTCTGAGATGCTCATTCAAAATTCTTTCCCAGAAAATGAATATTTCCCACAAGAAAACAAGTAAAAAAGAAAATTTGTCATCCTCCTCCTTATCACCTCCATTTCACTTTTGACTGATGCTGCAGCTCCCGTCTTGAGCCAGTCAGACCAGCTCCTCCTTGACCCTGACAAGCCAAGTCACTCTTCATTGTGCTTTGCTCACCTCTTGCCCTTCTCTTGCATCAACCCACTCCTTGCCATTTATTTTTAAATTCTGTCCTTCAAGATTCAGCTCAAATTTCAACCCTTCTATGGGGCTAATCACGGACCTTGGTAGCATTCTTACTTCCCTTCTCCACAACACCACGCAGTTCAGCACAATCATGCATGTGTCTTGTTTCTCAGATGGTGCATGTGAGTTCATCTGGTCTCCTCTGATAGATTTTCAAGGCTACAAGAGCAATGTCCTGGTCTTGTACTTCGCTCCCCATAGGGTCCGGCTCTTAGTAGATACTTAATTAATATCATACTCTACCGCAAAGCACAAGAAAAGGACACCAAAGTAGAAAGAAGGGCCCTCCTCCTAACTCTGCCCATCCACTGCATGACCTTAGGTCATTGCTTCACTTCTCTGGCCCTCAATTTCTTCATCAATAAAGTATGATATTGAAGCAGATGACATTATTATTTTCCAAGTATGTGGATGATCCATAAACTTTCATATTTTCAAACAACATTACTCAGTGGCTTACAGGAACAACTTTTGAATTTGCCATTTATTATTCCAGGTTAAAAAAATAACTTCAGAGTTCTTGTTCCAAATGCTCCAGATGGTGGCTTAAACACATATAGAATCATCCCCATTCTGCTTCTACACTCAGATATGACAGAGGTCAATATTTGAAGGATTAGTAAACATATAGTGTGTTAAGTCACTTCAGTCATGTCTGATTCTTTGCGACCCTATGAACTGTAACTCACCAGGCTCGTCTGTCCATGGGATTCTCCAGGCAAGAACAGGGAGTAGGTTGCCATGCCATCCTCCAGAGGAAACATATAGAGATGAGGTAAAAAACAGAAGCAAAATAAGGAGATGTCCAGTGACCAAAAAAGAATTATGATGTGTATTCATCTCTTTAAAAAAAAAAAAGTAAAGCAGGGAAGGAAGGAAGGCTGGGAGGGAGGAAGAAAGGAAAGAAGGAAAAAAGGAAGGAATGAAGGAAATACAGAAAACTTGCAAGCAAATATGGGCTGATGAAAGTCTAGAGAGAGCCAGCAATGGAACTGGACCACAGCAAAGGGGCTCAGTTGCTGAGCCTGTGAAGTTTTATCTATAACACCTCATTTTAAAAAAAGAGGCAATGAAATCACACATATGGTATGCAATTTAAAATAAGATGTAAACATAGGGTGAAAAAACTGTCCAGCAAATATGCCCAAAATGCTTTATAACAATGGGACTATGAAAAATAGCTATTTTCTTCTTTGTTCATTCCTGTACTAAGTTAAAACAGACAAATAACTACCACTCCATTGTCTCATCTCTTTACTTTGCAGGTCTGTTTTTATGCACTGAAATAGTTGCCGAAGTACAAGAAACCTGGGCTCTGATCCCAACCTCCTGGTGACTAACATACCTAACACCCAGGCCTTGGGTGGAGAATCCAAGCCAGTAAAGGTGGTGACTCCCAGAGGTCAATGGAGTTGTCCTTGGGAAGATCAGGAGGGATCTTGTCTATGGCCCCTCTTCCCTTCCCCAGGATATTCTTAACACAACAATACAAACATTTTATCATTAAAGACTAAAAATCCACTGGCTTCTGTTTTTGAGTCATCTCATTGTTTTGATGTTTGTGGCAAGGCAGTGATGAATGGAAGCCAGGCTGACCTAATCTAGTCTAAATATTCTGAACTGGAGAAGGGAATCCTCTGCAGCAGAATGCCAACCTACATCTTTTAATTGCCTCGGCTCCTGATAGATTGGCTCTTACCCCCTTTGAATTCCTTTGTTGCAGAGGAGTTAAAATTCATGAGCGTCGCATGCCTGGGAAAATTCACTCCAGTGCTGCGATTTTTCTGAGCCAAGCTGGCCAACATCGCAAAGAGTCGGAGGTCTGGCGGGCCATCTGTTACATAATAGTCAACAATCTCGAAAATCTAGGGAAACAGGGATGAGGAGAGCGAAGATGATGAGGCATTTAAACAGAACAGATTGCTGCCTTACATGCAGGGGGAAAAAAAGGGGAGAGATAATATGCTTTGATTGAAGCAAAGACAAGCTTTATTAGCATAGAGAACAAAACAAACTTTAAAAAAGCCGCACCAATAAAGCCGGCAGTCTAAAGAGGCTTGGTGACAAACCCCATGTTGAACTGTAAGTCACAGGGGTCCCAAATGTGATGGGGAGGCACGCACACACAAACCGCACAGTGTATGTGCTCACACACAGATGCACAAGTACATAGGAGAGAAACAACTGAAAAAGTGCTGTTGGATTTGGATGCTAAATACAAGCCTTCACTTAAGTTTCAAATGCTTATGAGCCTGGGAAAGGCACGTTGCCTTAACCACCTTCCAAGCAAACCACCTTCATTAGTGGGTGAGAAGAGTCAGGGTCTACCTTGACTATTTCAACAAAGCATACTCACATTTGACCAGCACTGGACTCTCAAATTCCCCATAGCTGCCTGTAAACATTGTCATCTTCACTAGACACAAGTCTGTTCTCAACCATGACCTACACAGCATTCAACCTGAGAAATGCCATTTCTAAAAAAGAGGAATGATACTGGAGGTAACAAAGATTAAGGGAAAAGGGATGAGGCCAATTGGGGAAAGAGAAGAAATAACAAGAGGAAGATAGGAAACTCTGGAAAAGGCATAATCTCAGTAGAGAGCTTCAAAACACAGGGCAAAATAAAGTATGTTTAAAATCAACTAGTTGGCAAACAAAACCTGAACTCTAATTGGTGGCATGCTGGCTGAAGTGTTTTGAGGGGGAATCTCTTGATGTCCACAGCTTACATTGAAATATGTCCAAAAGTAAAATGGATTGATGGCTAGATAGAAGGATGAATAAATGGACTGCTTTATACTGAAACAAATGAGATAAATGCTAATTGTAGCACGTAGGTGGTGGGTACATGGGTCTCCACTGCATAATTCTTTTATCTTGTCTGCATTTTGAAAATGTCCACAATAAAATGTTGAGAAAAAAAATAAATGAACATTGTGACTCCAAACATCAAAATAGAATGAACACTAAAATAAAAATTCTAGATATTTTTAAATGTCTAATTAGTCATCTCTTCAATTTCCATTTTTCTTTCTTTCACATGACATTGTTTCCAAATATGTAGCTTGAATTAGAAAGGAAAGGAATGGATTAAAGAACATGATTACAAAGCTCGAGTGACTAGCTTTGCTTCTGTAGTTATTTCCTTGTTGTTATCTTGTTCTTGTTCTTATTGTTTTAACTGAAATTAATGAGATTGGTAAAAACTCATAATTTGGTATAAAAAAAGTAGATTTTACAGTCATTTTCTCCCAAATGAACTTTCTCTGAGATGAACAACACCAATTCTTTATTCCTCCTCCTAAGTTCCTTCCCCTGACATAAAATCACTGGAAAACATTTCAACAAAACCAGTTTCAAGCCTCAGATAATTCAGAGTGCCAAGTTGGAATGTGTTTGGCAAATTTCACTCCAATAAAAGGTATCTGGTTTATTTTTCTTGCAAGTTTTCACTGGATCTAAATAACCAAACTTGTTAGATATATTTTCATTGAGGGGTTGACCACAGTCTAAAACTCTGGCATATCAAAGAGTAAAAGAATGAAAGAAATAACTTTTATTTTTAAAAGTTTCATTTTGCCCATCTCTCTGAACTAAGCTATGCAAACTAAGGTTGCATTCAGTGACTGGAGAAATCAGAAAGGAAAACGTAATTTAGAGGATAGCTAAACCTTCACATGCATTTGTCTGTCTATATTTCATAAAGGGCTTAATGTCATGCTCAGGGCATTTTACACCTAACTCAACATGTGCAGAAACCACTTTTTTTTTCTTCTGTAATAACTAAGAGTAAAAAACATATATTTTATATATACATATATATTTTAACCAAGTCTACTTAGTGTGTTCAAGTCAAAATTTTAAGCACAAGACACTGAAATTTCAAATGAAAACATAAGCAATTCCATTCTATGTACAAAACTGCATTGTGAGGTAACCTCCCAGCTCAGAACATGACAAAGCAGAAGAGGGCAAGGTTAGAGGCTTGGGTTGGTTCAAGAATATCTGTCTGCAAGAAGCACATTTTATACTGGAACGTGACAGGCGACAAGGTTATTGTCTGCAAGTTTTCACCCCAGGGGATTAAAAAAAAAAGAGAGGGGGAAAATGTGAAAGTATTTCAGCAAATAGTAGACACTGTGGGGTGTCTTCTTTTCCAAGCCAGCAACAGCAGTTTCAACGCCTTGACCCATGAAAAGAGACACTGGTAGTTCAATGCTCACCAAATGGCGGGTTTGGGATGCAGTATTGGAAAATTACTGGGTAGAAGGGGATGTCATTTACAAGAGCAAAATAAAGCCGGAGGATCTGGAGGAGGACGGGCTCTCTTTGTCATGTTCAGCGGCATTCCCGGCTTCTGTCACTCCTTCCTCCATCACTTCCAGGCCTGCAGTCATATCTCAGGCCTGAGAAGTCAGCGAGGAACCACCTCAGACACCAAGAACCCAATGTCTGCTCTCCAGCAAGTGGCAGAAACCTGCCCCTGGTGGCTGACCATGTCTGCATAACACCCCAGATGCACAAAACTCCAGCCGGTTTATCAGAGAGGAGTGAAAACTCACCACAGGATTTGCAGCAAGTACCTCTAAAGGCTTGAGTTTCCAAATGTCTGCAGAGTCCTCCTCTAATAGGAGAAAAGGACTTTGAAGAATTCATCAGATGAAATGACAGAAACATTGGGAGAAGTTTTTATATAACTGCAGCTTCTGAAACACAAACTTAACAAATACTTGTTAAGAGTCGACTGGTCTAGGTATTAGCGCTGCCATTTACTACTTGTGTATATTGAGCTATATTGACCTTTTATACCTTTAGTCTCATCTTTCCTGCCTGCAAAATGGGGAATAATAATAGTATAATAATAAAAATAATAGTACTAATAATCATTATTATTATTATTATCACAGGATTATTGTGAGGATCAAATGAACTCATATGATCATAGCAATACTTCACAGTTAAGTGCTTAATAACTACTTAGTATCTTAATTACTGCTATGTTCATCATCATTATTATCTTCTTGGTCAGTGAGTGTTAGTAGCTCAGTCATGTCCGAATCTTTGTGACCCCATGGACTGTAGCTCACCAGGCTTCTCTGTCCGTGGAATTCTCCAGGCAAGAATATTGGAGTGGGTTGCCATTTCCTTCTCCAGGTGATCTTTCCTACCCAGGGATCATACCCGAGTTTCCTGCATTGCAAGCAGGTTCTTTACCACTGTGCCATGAGGTCTCCCTATCTTCTTGATAGAAAGAATAAATAAACTTGGGTAATATATATTTGTTGGGGGACTCTTGGCTAACAAACACAGGATATGTATTTTGGGGGCTTGACTTGAATGATTTGCAGTAAGTTACTTTGGCTTCGTCCTGTTAACAGAAAAAACAAATCAGAGGAAGAGGAGAAGACAAAAGGGAAAAGAGTGCATTTGTGGGCAATCTTGGCTCTGAATACCAAGGGTCTGTTATATCTGCAGAGATTTGTGGCTATTTGCAGTCACCTTAGCAAGCCTGAGGAAAGTCCCATGGTATTTTTCTATTCTCAAGACATATTTGAAGTAAATAAGGTAAGTCCCTTAATGAAAGCTGAGATTCCAGGGATGTAGAGAATACAATTTTCTGATTTTGCAATGGGCCAGGCAAAGTAGGTGTAGGTGTAGGTATCAGCTTTCATCCTGCAAGACAACAAGAAAAGTCTTCCACATGTATCATGTTTGAGAGTTGAGCTTTAACATACATTCCTTACGATACCAAAAAAAAAATTTTTTTTTAAGGGAGTGATATATTTTTTAGAGGTGGAAGAAAAATTACTTAGTATCCACAACTTAAAAGAAAAATCACATTATTCATTTGTATGTAGTCAGAATTCTTGGTTGCAAGCCATAGAAAATAATTGGGCAACCTAAGCTGAAGGGAGAATTTTAGAAGGATATGGAGGCCTCTTAGGAGGATCAGGCTTAGAATGAGCAAGAACTCTGGGAAACTAATCTGCTGCTCAAGATGTTTAATTGACATCACCTACTGTGTTTTTTTCCCTCAACAGTCAAAATCCTAGGAAAGCATATCTGATTGGCCAAGGGTGGTCATATGACCTACTTATAGGGTTGTGCAGCTGTATTCTTTTCAGGTCCAGTAGTGGAAGCAGGCAGCGTCTCCTCCCAAAACCCACACACAGTGGGAGATTATCCAGAAAAGCAGTCAGAACGATGCTCTGAGGGTTAGTATTGGATGTTGGACAGCCAGAGGAGGCAGCATTTTTCTTTTGTTGTTGTTATTCAGTCACTCAATTGTGTCTGACTGTTTCCACCCCTGTGGACTGCACAATGCCAAGCTTCCCTGTCCTTCACTATCTCCCAGAGTTTGCTCAAATTCATGTCCATTGAGTTGGTGATGCCATCCAACCACTTTCCTGAATTATTTTTAATCATGTGTATCATCCTTCACACATTTAAAATTATTCCTATTTTTACTTTAAATAGGTAATTCTTAGAGTTCTGAGTTTTCTGGTTCCAATCCAGTAACTTATGGATCTTCATCAATTTCAAAGAGGCACTATGAGAAAAGATAGAGGTAATCATGGCTGTTAAGAGAGATGTTATGATCCAGAATCAGTTCTGTTGTTTTGAAAAGGATAGGCTAAACTAATTTTTTTTTATATGAAACTGACCAACATAAAAATGGGATAATAACCAGCAGTGTCACGGGTAGAGCGAGCAAGGTACTCTCATACATTGTTGGTAGAAGATTAAATTGGTGTGTCCCATCTGAAGGATAATTTGGCATTATACATTTAAAATGTCCACATCCTCTGATCTAAAAATTCCATTTTAGGAATTTATCTTAAAAGAAAGATTAGTATAAGCACAAATATATTTATTGCAACATTGTATTGATATATAATGGGCTTCCCAGGTGGCCCAAGGGTGAAGAATCTACATGCCAATAATGCAGGAGATGTAAGTTTGATCCCTGGGTCCAGAAGATTCCATGGAGGAGGAAATGGGAACCCATTCCAGTATTCTTGCTTGGGAAATCCCACGGACAGAGGAGCCTGATGGGCTACAGTCCATGGGGTCACAAAGAGTTGGACATGACTTAGCGACTGAGCATGTATGCATTGATATATAATGGTGAAAAAGTAGAAACCACACAAATATTCAACAAAAGGTAGATTGGTTGAATAAACTGGTAAACTACATAATTAAATACTTTGCAGTCATTAAAAGATGTTATGGAATTGTTCATTAACATTTTAAGATATTTATGATATGTGGTTGCAGAACAAATAAACAGGTTACAAAAGAGTATGTGATGTATGGTGGCCTTTTGGTTTAAAAAATGCAAATAAAGTTTGTGTTGATTACTATACACAGAGAAAGATAAAAAAGTCTGAAAAGTCATATATTAAAATATTAATAGTGGTAATTTCAGGTGGTGGGATTATGGGTGATTTTTATCTTCATGTTTTCTCTTTGATTTTTTTTTGGCCTTTACATACTGCACATGTAACTGAAACATAAGCTATTTATAAATATTTTTCTGTTAAGGAAGTATTCGTGCATACATGCTAAGTTGCTTCAGTTGTGTTCAACTCTTTGTAACCCCATGTACTGTAACCCTCCAGGCTTCTCTGCCCATGAAATTCTCCAGGCAAGAATACTGGAGTGGGTGGCCATGCCCTCCTCCAGGGGATCTTCTTGACCCAGGGACTGAATCTGAATCTTTTATGTTTCTTGCATTGGCAAGTGGGTTCTTAACAACACTACCACCAAGTGGGAAGCCGTAAGGAAGTATAGACCAACGTTAAGTGTGCATACAGAGACAGGACTGATGTCACAGATACTACTTCAGACACATACCTTGTATAAATTGTGCTTTGTAAGGAAAACAATGTCTCTTTGCCTAAGTCGACAACATCTTGAAACATCCTTACATGTTGATGAAAGAGATCATCATGTCCTTCCTTATGTCTTTGTTCCCATCACGAGGCTAAGGCATTTTTTTCCAAAAATTGTCTACTAATGTGGTTACAAAAGTCATGGGCTACACAGAGAAGCTGTGCTTCATTTGACCATGGGGAAGAGAGTAGAAAGGTCCTTCATTTTGCCAAATGAACAGAAAGCACCCAAACCTTTTCAGCCTCAATGCCTTTCAGGCAAATAGATGTCAGATCCATAGTTTAATAGATAAAGTAGCAAGCAAGCGTCCCAGTCCATTATTTCTGGAAGGGCAAGGTTGGCTAAGGGGGCACACTTCAGAGGGCCCCAAGGATGCAAAAGATGCCCTCAGATAGTGCAGCTCAGAATGAATTTGTACACTTTTTCTATAAATTAAGCCTTACTCATGGTTTCTAAGGAGGCCCATAAAGGATGCAGAAAAGCAAGCATTAATGTGTTTCCTTGCACTGCAGTCAAAATGAAGTTTCAAAAGAGGCAAACAATTTGGTCTGCTTCTTTTCCCCTTATGGCAGCTTCTAGCTTTCATTTTTCTGAACAATTATTTTCTAATTCAGATGCTTAATAAGAACCTTCGGGTCAATATGATGAAAGACACTTTGTAAAATGAAGAACCAGCATTATGCCAAATTAAAGTTTGGATCCTTGTAATGAATGAACCATTTTCTATATAGAAAACCATGGCTATGACCCAGGGGCAGTGCAGAGGCTTTTTTTTTTTTTTTTTTTTGGTTCTTTCTAATGAAACTTTCTCTCTTTTTTTCTCGCCAGTTGCCTTGTGTCTCAGCATTGAACGTGGCCCGCTGGACTTTGCCGCCGGTTCCCTCCGCCTCTGTGCCGCGCAGTGGTAACTGCTACTAAGCGTGTGCTCCGCAGAGCCACGTGTGTGAGGCTGGTGTTCCCTTGGAGTGCTGGTACAGGACATTTCATCCCGTTTGGGTCCCTGGCCCCCTTTTCTATTTTGGCTTCGTGAAACCTTGTTCAGCCGTTACCAGACAGAACAAAATGCCCAGCAAAATGGGGGAAAGCACTGCAGAGAAAATGTTTACACAAGGCACAAGGACCAGCCAGCTATAGCCTGATCGACTTTGTGATCTAACTTTTCACAAAGTGAAAACCATAGGACAAGCTTTGGCAGGATGAGGTGAGGGTGGGGATTGGAGAACAAGGAGGGAATAAATCTTGTTTTAATTAGCAATACAAAAGAGGGCCATTTAACTTAAAGAGGACTAGCATGGATGGTAGAATCATATCTTTGGCTCTGTATTTATTAATGGGTGACAATAACAGACAGAAGGAAAAATGAATTTGCCTCATTCAATAAAAGCAAATAATCTAGGTTAGTGGTATTGGATCCTCACTAGGGCATAGCAGGAGCATGATTAAGTTTATGTGTGGGACTGCTAGAAGTTCAATTATTTTAGGGTATTTTTAAAAGCTTTATTGAAGTATTTTAGGTTATTTTAGATTCTTGCTTGTAAGGGCCTTGCCAATTAATAAAGGCTGTGAAAGTGAAAGTGTTTGTTGCTTAGTTATGTCTGACTCTTTCTGAGTCCATGGACTGTAACCTGCCAGGTCCTCTGTCCATGGGATTCTCCAGGCAAGAAGACTGGAGTGCATAGCCATTCCTTTCTCCAGGAGATCTTCCTGACCCAGTGATAGAACCCAGGTCTCCTGCATTGCAGGAGGATTCTTCACTGTCTAGGCCAGGCTGTAACTGTAGTTATCACTGTATGCCCAGATCAAAAGTCAAGCTCTTGAGTATGACCTCAGAGTTACTACTCTTCCACCAAAGTATGTTCCACTTTTAAGTCACTCCCATAGCTCTAATTATGCTTTTAAAGGTCCAGTTGATAATCTTGATTTGTTATGGTCTTGTTTGGTTCAGACTGTACTAAAAGGAATACCTAGTTGGAAATTCTCTGCAAATTCCACTTTATTTACTGTGCTAAATTGCTTCAGTTGTGTCCAACTCTGTGCGGCCCTATGAATTGTAGCCTGCCAGGCTCCTCTGTCCATGGGATTCTCCAGGCAAGAATACTGGAGTGGATTAACATTCCCTTCTCCAGAGGATAGTCCCAACCCAGGAATCAAACCAGCATGTCTCACGTCTAACCTGCATTGGCAGGCGGGTTCTTTACCACTGATGTCACCTGGGAAGCCCCACTTTATTTACAGTTCAGTGCTTTTTGTTCCCCAAATTATTCCTTAATTTATCATCCCTGGTTGAAATATTAGAGACTTTTTAAAGAGTGTAAATTAAGAAGTTTCTGCTTTGTGTTTTATTTTTTTTGATGGTTCGACTTACACCATCCTTTAGCCCAATGACTTATTCATTTCTTATTTCTCCCTTTAGCCCCATGTCTTGTTCTCTGGGTCCATGGACCTTGAACTGAGCAGATGATAGATGAGGTTCATTCTGGCTACAGGGATATGTTAGCAGATATAAATAATAGTGTTCATTTCAATAAAATAAGATATCTTGGAACAACCAAGAAATAACTGTTATTAGTTTTATATTATTTCACTGTTTCTACTATTATCTCTGTAATGGACATGGCAGTAAATAACAGTTTTACCTTCATGTTGGGAAACCAAACACAGATCAGTTAAATGTTATAAAAAATCATGCTGTATTTTGCACCTGTTTAAAAATCAGGACAAGGAAAACATCAGAACAAGCTCTTCAAGAGGTCTATGTAGAAAGAAAATTATTATTCACTGGTTCATTGAAACTCAAGAAGGAATTTTTATATCAGAGCATTTTCTGGTATCGATCTATATTAAGACTATAAAGCTAGTTTCTTAAAGAACCTCCCCGTGCTCTCTATAGTGACTACACCAGTTTAAAAAAATCTGAAAATAGAACTACTATACGACTCAGCAATCCCACTCCAGGGCATATATAACCCCAAAAGATAATATACCTCAGTGTTCATTGCAGCACTGATTACAATAGCCAGGACATGGAAGCAAACTAAATGTCCACTGACCGAGCAATGGATAAAGAAGATGTGGTACCTATGTGAAAGTGAAGTCACTCAGTCGTGTCCAACTCTTTGTGACCCCATGGACATAGCCCACCAGGCTCCTCCATCCATGGGATTTTCCAGGCAAGAGTACTGGAGTGCGTTGCCATTTCCTTCTCCAGGGGATCTTCCCAACCTGGGGATTGAACCCAGGTCTCCTGCATTGTGGGCAGATGCTTTACCATCTGAGCCACCAGGGAATCCTATATACAATGGTACCTATATACAATGGAATAAACTCAGCCATAAAAAGAATAAAACTGTATCATCTGCAGAGATGTAGATGGACCCACAGGCAGTCATACAGAGTGAATTCAGAAAGAGAAAAACAAATATCATATATTGATGTATATATGTGGAATCTAGAAAAATGGTACAGATGAGCCTATTTGTAAAGCAGAAATAGACACAGACATAGAGAACAGATTTATGGATACCAAAGGGGGCTGGGGGCTACTGGGATGAACTGGGAGATTGCAATTGATATCCATACACTACTATGTATAAAGTAGATAACTACCGAGAACCTACCGTATAACACAGGACATTCTACCCCAGGCTCTGTGGTGACCTAAGTAGGAAAGAAACCCAAAAAGACGGGATATATAAACATTTTTAGGGTTATTCACCTTGCTGTACAGCAGAAAATAAGCAATGCTTTAAAGCAACTATAGTTAATAAAAATTTAAAAAAAAAAAAGACCATAAAGCTAAGTACTGAGAGTTCAGTTCAGTTCAGTCGCTCAGTCATGTCCGACTCTTTGCGACCCCATGAACCACAGCACGTCAGGCCTCCCTGTCCATCACCAACTCCCGGAGTTTACCCTAACTCATGTCCATTGAGTAAGTGATGCCATCCAACCATCTCATCCTCTGTCGTCCCCTTCTCCTCCTGCCCTCAATCTTTCCCAGCATCAGGGTCTTTTCAAATGAGTCAGCTCTTCCCATCAGGTGGCCAAAGTATTGGAGTTATAGCTTCAACTTCAGTCCTTCCAATGAACACCCAGGACTGATCTCCTTTAGGATGGACTGGTTGGACCTCCTTACAGTCCAAGGGACTCTCAAGAGTCTTCTCCAACACCACAGTTCAAAAGCATCGATTCTTCAGTGCTCAACTTTCTTTATAGTCCAACTCCCTTGTCCATACATGACCACTGGAAAAACCATAGCCTTGACTAGATGGACCTTTGCTGGCAAAGTAAAATCTCTGCTTTTTAATAAATATGCTGTCTAGCTTGGTCATAACTTTCCTTCCAAGGAGTAAACGTCTTTTAATTTCATGGCTGCAGTCACAATCTGCAGTGATTTTGGAGCCGCCAAAAATAAAGTCAGTCACTGTTTCCACTGTTTCCCCATCTATTTCCCATGAAGTGATGGGCCCGGATGCCATGATCTTCATTTTCTGAATGTTGAGCTTTAAGCCAGCTTTTTCACTCTCCTCTTTCACTTTTATCAAGAGGTTCCTTAGTTCTTCTTCACTTTCTGCCATAAGGGTGGTGTCATCTGCATATCTGAGGTTATTGATATTTCTCCTGGCAATCTTGATTCCAGCTTGTGCTTCTTCCAGCCCAGCGTTTCTCATGGTGTACTCTGCATGTAAGTTAAATAAGCAGGGTGACGATATACAGCCTTGATGTACTCCTTTCGCTATTTGGAACCAGTCTGTTGTTCTATATCTGGTTCTAACTGTTGCTTCCTGACCTGCATACAGGTTTCTCAAGAGGCAGGTCAGGTGGTCTGGTATTCCTATCTCTTGAAGAATTTTCCACAATTTATTGTGATCCACACATCAAAGGCTTTGGCATAGCCAATAAAGCAGAAATAGATGCTTTATGGAACTCTCTTGCTTTTTCAATGATCCAGTGGATGTTGGCAATTTGATCTCTAGTTCCTCTACCTTTTCTAAAACAAGCTTGAACATCTGGAAGTTCATGGTTCACATATTGTTGAAGCCTGGCTTGGAGAATTTTGAGCACTACTTACTAGCTTGTGAGATGAGTGCAATTGTGCAGTAGTTTGAGCATTCTTTGGCATTGCCTTTCTTTGGGATTGGAATGAAAACTGACCTTTTTCAGTCCTGTGGCCACTCTGAGTTTTCCAAATTTGCTGACATATTGAGTGCAGCACTTTCACAGCATCATCTTCCAGGATTTGATATAACTCAACGGGAATTCTATCACCTCCACAAGGTTTGTTCGTAGTGATGCTTCTGAAGGCCCACTTGACTTCACATTCTAGGATGTCTGGCTTTAGGTGAGTGATCACACCATCATGATTATCTGGATTGTGATGATATTTTTTGTATAGTTCTTCTGTGTATTCTTGCTGCCTCTTCTTAATATATTCTGCTTCTGTTAGGTCCATACCATTTCTGTCCTTTATTGCACTAGATCTGATAGTCAGAGTGCCTGATGATCTATGGATGGAGTTTTGTGACATTATACAGGAGACATGGATCAAGACCATCCCCAAGAAAAAGAAATGCAAAAAAGCAAAATGGCTGTCTGAGGAGGCCTTACAAATAGCTGTGAAAAGAAGAGAAGTGAAAAGCAAAGGAGAAAAGGAAACATATAACCATTTGAATGCAAAGTTCCAAAGAATAGCAAGGAGAGATAAGAAAGCCTTCCTCGGCTATCAACACAAAGAAATAGAGGAAAACAATAGAATGGGAAAGACTAGAGAATTCTTCAAGAAAATTAGAGATACCAAGGGAACATTTCATGCAAAGATGGGCTTAAATAGGCACTGAGAGTAGTTGGTGTATCATCCTCTGTTCTTGTCCATCCTGAAAGGCAAGTTTCCTTAGTAGGAAGCTCCAATACCTAACTACTTGCTACCCAAAAGTTTACTTGTTTTCAGAAATTCATGTTGATGGCTTCCCTGGTGGTCTCTGGTTAAGAAGCCTCCTTGCAATGCAAGGGACACTGGTTTGATCCCTGGTCTGAGAAGATCCCACAGCCTCAGAGCAACTAATCCTCTGCACTGCAAATCCTGGGCTCTGTTCTTAAATACATGCTCCATAACGAGAGAAGCCACCACAACGAGAAGCCCACACGCCTCAACAACGAGTAGCTCCCACTCACTCACTGCAACTAGATAAAGCTCACATGCAGCAACAAAGACCCACCACAGCCAAAAAAATTTTTTCTAAATCTTAAAAAACAAAAATCCATTTTGTGGTCCAGCTGAAGCAAAACCATTGGCCTTAAATTGCATCCTCCTTTCACTGATTTTCAGGCTTTCATGATAGCTCAGTTGGTAAAGAATCCACCTGCAGGAGACCTGAGTTCGATCCCCTGGTTGGGAAGATCCCCTGGAGAAGGGAAAGGCTACCCACTCCAGTATTCTGGCCTAGAGAATTCCATGGACTGTATAGGCCATGGGGTTGCAAAAAGTCAGACACAACTGAGGGATTTTCACTTTCAATGATTTTCTAAAGAAAATCTTTGCTTAAGAGTTAGTTTTCTGTGAGTAGAACAACTGGACTTTTCATTCTAAACTTGGGAACAAAAATTGTGCTTCTTAAACTGTGCTTTCGCAGTACACTCTATGTTATAGATTGGCTCAAGAGATTCCACCACTAAAAATGATGTATTTAGAGTTGCTGTAGAAAGCAAACATGCAGGATAACCAGCTACATTTGAACTAAAAATAAACCATAAATATTTTTTAGTACATAAAATATCCCTCTGCCTTCTAAAAATATCAAAGAAGCAATCTTCTTATGAAATTAAAACTTTGCTTTTTATTTCTTTTTTTGTAGTCTAGGTTCCTTTAGTAAAGAAGCATTTTTAAGACTGAGATGAATAAATCTGGGTATGTGTATGTTGTCTCTCATAAATACATCAATAAAGTATTGTTCATCATTTTTGTAAGGTAGCTTTCCTTGCAGAATGGTTTCTTTTTGCACCTGTACTAAAAATGTCAATGGTTTTTCCAGTAGTCATGTAAGGATGTGAGAGTTGGACTATAAAGAAAGCTGAGCACAGAAGAATTGATGCTTTTGAACTGTGGTGTTGGAGAAGATTCTTGAGAGTCTCTTGGACTGCAAGGAGATCCAACCAGTTCATCCTAAAGGAGATCAGTCCTGGGTGTTCATTGGAAGGACTGATGCTGAAGCTGAAACTCCAACACTTTGGCCACTTGATGTGAAGAGCTGACTCATTGGAAGAGACCCTGATGCTGGGAAAGATTGAGGGCAGGAGGAGAAGGGGATGACAGAGGATGAGATGGTTGGATGGCATCACCGACTCAATGGACATGGGTTTGGGTGGACTCTGGGAGTTGGTAATGGACAGGGAGGCCTGGAGTGCTGCGATTCATGGGGTCACAAAGAGTTGGACACGACTGAGCAACTGAACTGAACTGAACTGAGTGTATTTTTGTCCATCCCAATCTCCCAGTTTGTCCCATCCCCCCTTTTCCCTGTTGGTTTGGTATCCATATGTTTGTTCTCTACCTCTGTGTCTCTATTTCTGCTTTGTAAATAAGATTGTCTATAATTTTTTTTTCCAGAGCACCTATTTCTAATGTAAAATACTGGAATAGTCTGAATATGGTTGGACCAATACTTGATTATATCTGAATTTTTCTCTACTGGACTGACCCATCATATTTTTTTTCATCATCACAACTTTTTTGCTCCAGAAAATCATCAGAGATTACAGTTTAGAAATATTAACCTGTATATGTAGACTTTATCTGCATCAGTTAGATCATCTGAAGGAAGAGTATCTTTCAAAGTGATTAATACTGGCAGGCAACCAGATGGCTTCACCAGTGAATTAATTCAAACATTTAAGAATGAAATAATACCAAGCTTGAACAAACTCTTCCAAAGAACAGAAAAAGGCAGCATACTTGCTAACACTTTAGGAGGCCAGAATAACCTCAATCATATAGGCTGACATGAATATTTTAAGAAAGAAAAGTTAGATTAATATATTTCCTTTAAAAAGATACAAAACATAAAACATATTAGGCTGACCTATACAAACTGTCATTGTAGGTCAAACATTGTCAAATGTTAGCCACTTCATATTCTTCAAACTAGCATTAGCAAATTGGATCTAGCTATCTTTAAGAGTAGCATAACAATCAACTGAGTTAGAAAAAAATTGATATAATTCACACATTAAAAAAAGCAAAAAAATATTGGTCATCTTGACACTGAAAAAAACATTTGATAAGATTTAACAGCCATTCATGAAAACAATTGTTGGCAAACTAGCTACAGATGTATTACTTAATAAAGAATATTGTGGTGGGCAGAAGTCTTAGATGATCCCCAAGATTTCTGCCCAATGAGGTGTATTCTCTGTATAATTCCCTCTCCCTGAGTGTGAACAGAACATGTAAATATGATGGGATATCATTTGTGATTAAGTTGCTAATCAGTTAATGTCGAGTTAATCAAAAGACAGATTATCTAAACGGACCTGACCTAATCTGGTAAGCCATAGAGAGCAACATGGAAACTTACATTACCATGTGTAAAATAGATAGAAAACGGTAATTTGCTGTCTGGCTCAGGAAACTCAAACAGCGGCTCTCTATGAACCCAGAGGGTTGGGATGGGAGGGAGGTGGAAGGGAGGGTCAAAAGGGAGAGGGTATATGTACATGTGTGGCTGATTCATGTTGGGGTTTGACAGAAAGCAGCAAAATTCTGTAAAGCAATTATCCTTCAATAAAAAATAAATTAATTAAACACACACACACACAAGGACTGGAATCTCTCTGAAGTCAGATTTACTGTAAAGGAGATGTAGCAACAGAATACCAGCTCAAATATGTATTTCAAAACCCACAGGAACCATCATTCTCAATGACAAATATTGAAAACTTTCTCCTGAGATCAGGAATCCCCACTTGCACTGTTTCTATTCAATACTATACTAGCTGTCCTAGAAAGTGCAACAAAACAAACAAAATTAAAAGGAAAAGGATTGAAATGGAATGGATAAAATTGGCACTGTTGACAGATTACCTAATGGTGGACTTAGAATATCCAGAAGAATCCACGAACTTTTAGAACTGACAAATAAATATAGCAAGGTTGCTAGATACAAGGAAGGTCAATATACAACAAAAGCTTTATTTTTATACAACACAAAAACTGTGTTTTGTGTCTAGTAATCAACAAAATGTAGAAAATAAAACTTATAACTTACAATAGCACCAAAATAATCAAATACAATAAATACCAAAATATAATGAAAGATGTGTAAGACTTTTATACTAAAAGCTAAAAAATATTAATGAAATAATTATGGCAATACTAATGAAATTAATGAAATATGAGAAATGAAAAGAGATTTAAATAAATGGAAAGACATATCATGTTCATGAATTGGCTCAATGCTGTGAACATATCAGCTCCCCACAAATTAATCTGTATACCTACTGCAGTTTCAATATAAGTTCCAGAAGTGCTGTGGATTAAATGTTATGTTTCCTCAAATTTACATGCTGAAATCCTGATCCCCCACTGCTGTAAAGGTATTAGAACTTGGGGCCTTTGGGAGATAATTAGGTCATGTAGGTGGAGCCCTCATGAATTGTGAAGTGAAAAAGTGAGAGTCGTTCAGTCGTGTCCAACTCTCTGTGACCCCATGAACTAAACAGTTCTATCCATGGAATTCTCTAGGCCAGAATACTGGAGTGGGTAGACTATCCCTTTTTCAGTGGATCTTCCTGACCCAGGAATTGAACTGGGGTCTCCTGCATTGCAGGTGGATTCTTCACCAACTGAGCTATGAGGCAAGCCTGTATCGGTGTCCTATAAGAAGACAGATAAGCTCTCTCTCTCTCTCTCTCTCTCTGTCTGTCTGTCTCTCTCTCTCTCTCTCTCTCTCTCTCTGTCTCTCTGTTTCTCTCTCTCTCTCTCTCTACCTTGTGAGAATGCAACATGAAGAAGGCTGACTGCAAACCAGAAAGAAGGCCCTCATCAGACACTTGAACTGCAGCCCCTTGATCTTAGATGTCCCAGCTTTCAGAACTGTGAGCAATAAGTTCCTGTTGTTTAAGCTACCAAGTCTGTGGCCATTTGTTACAGAGCCTGGAGGTGACTGAGATGTGTCATAATCCCACTCGTTTATTTTTTGCTTTTATTGCTTTTATTCTATGCTTTTGACACCACATCCAAATCAGTTCCCAGATCACTATCAAGGAGCTTTTCCTCTATGTTTTTTCTAGGAGTTTCACAGCTTTGGATCTTACAATTAAGTCTTTAATACCTTCTAAGTGAATTTTTGTGAAGTCTAAGGGTCTAATTTAATTACTTTGCATGTGAATATCCAGTTTTCCCAATAGCATTTATCTCAGAAATTTCAGAAAAATGATGTCGATAAAAGAACCAGACACACGAGCTCATGCTCCAAGATTTCATTTATATAAAAAGTACAAAACAGGCAAAAATTTCCTGCAGGGTATCTTGCCTGGAGTATTCCACTCCAGTATTCTTGCCTGGAGAATCCCACGGACAGAGGGGTCTGGTGGGCTACAGTCCATAGGGTCACAAAGAGTTGAACACAACTGAAGCAACTCAGTACCTCTATTCATTAGACTAGTGCTTATTGCCTTGCAGACAGGTCAAATCTGAAAAATCATTGTTTCCAGATCAGCTCAAACATTTCAATGACGAGTCCACACAGTTTCTTTTGACATTAAAAAATGTAATTTTTTCAACCCAGCCACAAAATGTAACTGATGTATGATTCTATTCTATTATTATTCTATATTTTATATTTTATTCTATAATATCTATTAATATATTATTCTGTAAGTATAAAAACAAGCCACTCTAATCTATTGGGTTGGTCAGAAAGTTCATTCAGGTTTTTCCATAAAATGTCATGGAAAAATCCAAACAAAATTTTTGGCCAACTCAATATAATGTTATAGGTCAGGATCGTGGTCACATTTGGGGATGGTGGTGACAAGATATGGCTAAGAAGTGGGGCAAGGCTGCTGAGGTGCTGGGATGTTCTTTCTCAGTGTGGGCGCTGATGACACAGTGGGTTCTGATTGTGAAAGTGTACTGAGCCTTCTGATTGTATGTGCACTTTTCTGTGTTAACATTACACTCCAATAAAAGTAAAATTAAAAGGTAATTTGTTCAAACTTTTGTCAATAAGCGATTTACATAAAAATTAATATACACCTAAGTGGTGTGGAAATTTAGAAATCACAATTTTACAAAATTGTGTCCTATAAAAATTTTTGTATCCATCACTGCACCACGTGTACAAAAAAATTTGCTTGATTATGTTCTTTTTTCATTTCCACTGTATTTTGTTCCAAAAAGGGTATCAGGAAATAAGAAAAATGTCTCTTCATTCTGGTGACAAGGATGTCGATCAAAAATAGAAGCTACCACTTTTTGAATGTCTAGTGTATGTCACAACTGTAGCTTGTGTTGTCTCTAATTACTCAACATCTGGTGATATGAGTTTTGTTATTCCTTTTTGCAGATGGGCTAACTGAGGCTCAGAGACATAAAAGAATTTGACCAAGGCCACACTGATTTTTAAACTCAGATTTGTTTCATTTCCAAACCTGTTCTTTTTGCACCACACCATACCATCCTTGTGTCTGATTTTTAAGACAATGCCAGCTCTCTGAAATACGCCACATGAACAGTCTACCTGCTGCCCACGAGCACTGGAGTCGGGACACCGAGGACTCATTTGCCTCCATTTCCATTTCCAGTGAATCCAGACACCATGGACTTCCTACCTTAGTCTTCCTGAGTCAATGTTCCTCCTATTTAGAGAGAGCTCAGACCACCATAATCATATGTTTCAATTTCAGTTTTTGGTTTCTAAAAATAAAAAGAGGATCCATGGTCTAGATATCCTAAAGTTGACTTTTTTCATCAAATGCAGCAAATGAAATAATGATACATGAGTTGGGGGTGGTGGTTTATATGGTTTTGTCTAAGTTATGAGAAAAAAATAGTCTTACATCAAGGCTCCAAACAGGAAACGTAGGTTGTATTTTAATCACCATGTGGAACCCTGTGTAAGACTTTTACACCCTCTTGGAGAAAAAAGAACGGATGCTATATCTGCTTACATGGAGATAAGGAAATAAAGCTGTTTATACTAGACTTTTAAGAAAAAATGTACATAGAGACCAAAATTAGGCTGATGTGATTGCTTTATAGACCAGCTTCTCTTTCTTGTCTCTTGTTTCACCTTAACTCTTCTCCATCAGTCACACTGCTACTACTTGAGCTTCAGTGATACATACAGGAGTTCCTGGGCAGATGCTAAGGATGATGCAGGGATCCATTGAGTCCTTCATCAAAAATCCACTGGGTGCCTGCCATATACCAGATGTACTATGTATAATAGGATGCTTAGGATAACATGGTGAGTCAGATTTTTTTCCTGCCTTTAAGAAACTTTAGTTTTGTCACTAAAGGGCTAGGGATTCAATGTCCTCGCCACCACCTCAGAACTGGCCCAAATCTACAGACTATTCCCAGAACCACTGGTTTTACTTGAAACAAGTCAGTGGAGGCTGAACCTGCTTTGGTTCTCCCCATTCCTCAAGGTTTTATTTAACAAGTCATCTGCCTCCTGCAACAAACACTGTTTCAATGCCCCCTCCATGGTCAGGTTCATACTTTCCTTTTTACTTTCCCATCTGTCCACATGCTATGTTCATGGAATCCTCCGATTGTATACTAGGACCATGTGTGTGTCTGTGTGCGTGCTCAGACACACAAATGTGCATATTCTCCCTAAACAGGGCCTCCCAATCTTCTGAAGGCATAAACCTTGACTTTAGAAAAGCTTAGAATGTCTTATTTGGTCAGTTTTGCTTAAGAAGTACTCTTGATCAACAGACTAACTGGTTGAAAGACTCTGAGCCCACCTGTCCTGCATAAGACAGGTTGGCTAATCCAAACCAACTTCTCTCGGATGAGGCCACCTGAGGTGAAGCAACAGGGCAGTGCTGGCCAGCGTGTCCACCACGTGGGGTTTGACCTGCTATCAGATGCCAAAGTTTGCCCCAGTGACTAACAGCGGGCACTGGGGTTCACTTATTACAGTTACTTCCATGAGAGAAAGTAGCCAGAAAGCATTAAATAAAAATGCAACCTTGGGTCCTTCCTAGAATCTAGCATGATATAAAAAATTCCCAAGGTCTACAACAAAGTAGAATGGAATAATTCCTGTAACCACAGGGAAATGTGCAGAATTCTTATGAGTAGAACTGCCCAGTGTCCTCCACTCCCATCCTTCTTTTCCTATAAAAATGTCTAGGTTGTACAAAGGTCAGTGGGGAAGATTTATAAGGGATTATCCTTGAGGATAGAGGCTTCCCTTGTGGCTCAGTGGTAAAGAATCCACCTGCAATGAAGAAGACGCAGGAGATGCAGGTTTGATTCCTGGGTCAGGAAGATCCCCTGCAGGAAGGCATGGCAACCCACTCCATTATTCTTGCCTGGAGAATCCCATGGACAGAGGAGCCTGGTGGGTTACAGTCCATGGGGTCACAAGGAATCAAGATGTGACTGGGCATGCATGCACACTCTGTAGGATAAACTAATTGTTCTCAAAAACAATTTTTTTTTTCCTGATAAAGCAAAGAATAATCAGTAGTGGGGCTTGAGGCTATCATTGCAAGGTATAGGGGTAACTTTTCAAAGAAGAGGCCACAAGGCAACTGCAAACACAACTCTCCATATTAAATTATAAGCTCCTTTGCTGCATAGGCACTAGATAGTCAAGCACTCCACACCCTAGCTGAACCCCAGCCCACATCTTCCCAGGCAGTTAGACTCCTATCCCCCTAGTCTTGAAATCCCGCAGGATTTCCTCCTCCATGGGAGAGTAAAATCCTAGACTCAAGTAAACTGTGACTTGGATGAGGCAGCTTATCCAGTTATGTCAACATAGCCTGGTGGCTAAAAGTCAGATTGCCTCATTTTGTTCTGGACACACTGTAAGGGTTTGAATCCTGTCTCCACCGCTCATTAAACATTACACCGTGGGATAAGCTGCTTTAGTTTCCTCAGCAGTAACATGGCCATGGCAATCCTCGCAGAGCTACGTGCAAGACTGAACTAGATGGCCCGTGGGAGACGTGGAATGTGACGGGGCACATGGGAGTGCTTGGCCAGTTTTTATCTGTCCCACTCCACTGGGTCTCAGACTCAACAGGGGTGATGAAGACCATCCCCTCCCAAGGGGAGGCAGGTTTCCCTCTCTTGCCATTGATAGATTCCCACTCACAGGGGTCTCTGTGAAGTTCCCCATCTCTCATAGACTGTCTCCACTTCCTACACTGAATCCCAAACTAGAAGAGGGATCTTATGGCCTCTAAATTAGAGAATCTTATGACCCTCCAAGCATTATGAAGGCTGACTTGGAGATGTGTCCTTTGAAATAATTCCAGGGGAAATATCCTTTACATGAGTGTGTTCCAAAGCAAGTTCGGCCCAATGTTGGTTCTGTGAGGTCTCGTCAAGAAAAACCTTCCATAGTTAAATACATGTTTAAAGGACTAGTACCATTTCTCTTGGAGATTCTGCATGCATGCTTAGTTGCTCAGCCGTGCCCAGCTGTTTGTGGCCCAATGGACTGTAGCCCACCAACCTCCTCCGTCCATGGAATTTTCTCATGTGCATCAATATATGAAAGGCTTGAAAAGATCACGAAGAAACTGACTTGACTTCATCTCATTCAATGTTTCTACTATTTATTTTATTACAAACCTGTTGTTAATATTTTGGAACCCATGTTCTTAGGAAAGCTCAGTAGAAATAGTGGGAGATGTCAAAAACAACAATAAACGATGCTACCAGCAGTAGTCACCATTACTTTGTCATAAATTCTCAGAAAAATATTTTAAACACTCTCTACATAGCCTTGTCCACAGTTAAGTTCTCCTTTCCCTAAATCATCTTACCTGGCTGCATAACTGAGGTCTTACAGACTCTGGGATTGTTACCGAGGTCTTGTCATAGAGATGACCTGTATGTTTGTGAAAAACTTTCTGTGGTTATTAAACACACATAGCTTGATTTTGATTTTTTTCATAAGAGAGTTGTCTTCCTTAGAAACTAGATCATTCAACTCCATTCTGTACCAATATGTTTTCTCCTTTCACTCCCTCTTTGTGTAGTAATCTACTCTAGAATCTGTTCCCACAGGTTTGGGGAAGGAAAAAAAAGCCCCCAGCCCCCCCTTCCCCTTTGCCTTCCAATGCCCCCGAGCAGCTGGTAGGGTTTATTGCTCTTCCCCGACATTGGCTTCGTTCTATACACAGAGTAAGATTGATTATCCTCATTCAAAAACGTGAAGATCCAGCATGCGCCTTTGTCCTGCGTCCCCTGAGAGTGAACTGGCGTCAGCAGCACACCGTAAAGAGGCAGCCCTCTGGGGGCCGGGAGCAGGCACACGGGGGCCACGCTACCACCCCCTGTCCTTGTCAGCCTCTACCTTGAGCTGCTCCTTCAGCAGAGAGGAGCGTGGAGAAAGGAGGCTGGTCCAGTTCTCCTGCAGAGACTGCCTGGCGGTGCTGGCCAGGCAGAAGCTATAACCAGAGCTGAGATGGCCTTTCATCCAAAGGCCCCATTACTTACAATCCAGGGCTGCACTGAGGTTGAGCAAGATGTGCTCTGTGTGTGCATATGTTTGCACACACATGTGCACACGACGCACACAGTGTCTGCCTGAGAGGCCCCCAAGGCAGGTTACACAAACCTGGCACACGACAAGGTTCTCGCCAGGCTCTCATTTTTCATTTCACCAGTTGGGCTGAAATAAAAACTCAGAGCCCCCACAGTATTGAACCACCATTCCAGAGCCAGCCAAGGTTTGGAACATAAAGAGAGCTGAACAAACCAGCGTGTAGGCAACCCCCGGGAAAGTAATTGTTCTTCTTAGCAGCCCGGCTGCTTCTCTGCTTAGCATCTGAACAAGTTAATTTGGAAACATGGCCTTCTGGAAAGAAATGGCACTCATCTCAGCATCCGATGGATTCATGGGGAGAAATGCCCTTTCGCCAGGTAGAAACAGTAAATTATATTTGAAATCCATTTCTATTGAAGGAAAAAAAAAAATCTTCACTTTCCCAGGAGCCACTCTTTTGGCCTGATGGCAAGATTTAACCACGGCTGTCCAACTTCAGGGGTCACTTTTTTGCTCACACTGGTGTCTGGCAACCAGGGGAAGAATTTTACTAATCGAACCAGGAGCAGTTTAATTAAATACAAATTCACATAAAGACGTTTGCCCTTTGCTAATCTTGGGCTTCAAGGAACTAATCTCAGCAGCATCTAAATCAGATAAATCAGCTAAATTGATCCTGCTCCTTAGAAAGGGTGCTTCATCTAGATCCAATCAACAGCAGATTGAGGTGTGATGTGAGATGAGGGGAAGGAATCAGGCTGTCCACTGATTCTGGGATGGGAGTCGGACTTCAAGGAGCAAAAACACCTCTGTTTCATGTTGGCTTTGTTCCCCGCTGAACTCTAGGGCTGCTGAATCGTGGCGCCAGGACTGCCCTTTCTTCTGGGCAGAGGGAGAGACAGCAGTGGGCTCAGAGAGGAAGAGCTGGAGAAATATGATCTAGACATTGTGTCTTTTTGTTCTGTCCACAGTTTTGCAAGTCTGCATTTGACCTTCCATCCCCTATTAATTAGAACCTGCTATGTTTCTGGCACTGAGCTAGATGTTTCCCAAATTATCTTTCATACCATACACCTGAAAACTCAACTAAAAAGTAACATGGGATAGGTGTCCCTGGGAGTGAATCCTATCTCACAAGGATTAGCTGTGTGACTTGGGGCAAGTCAATTCAGCTCTCTGAACCCCAGTTCTCTCATCTGTAAGATCAAAAGAGTGATAGTGACAGTGAAAGATTAACTGTGATAAACCTTAAAAAAAAAAGAAAGCATGTCACACAGCTATCACTCTCATTCCCATTTTACAGATGGGAATGTGGCTCAGACAAGATGAACTGTCTCAGACCTCGCTGCAAGTCAGTCACAGATTTGGGGGATACAAATTAGTGAAGAGTACTTTCAAGAAATTGAGGAGTTGGGAAACAGAAATAAATGCTAGAAAGGGAAGTTAAAAGTTACTAGAGAGGCAATGGTATGGAAGCCTGGGGTTTGATAAGATTTCATATTGTGAGACTAACAGGAGAGAGAAGAAAAAACCAAAGATTAAGCCTTGGGACCCATCTGTGCCTCAGGCTGGGAAAAAGAGGCAGGAATCCCCTTTCTCCTCCCTATCCTTGATATCTTGGGGCTGCAGAATGCACCTGATTGCAGGTGAGTTACTTGGTGGGCCTCAGATGACAAAGGAAGCCCAATGTGAGGGACACAGAAAAGAGAAGGTGGTAGGGAAAACTCAGGGAGGAAATTCAGAAGACCTCTGGGTTGAGTACTATAGGATCCTAAAATAACGAAAAGTCTTGTGTGGGTGACCAGAAAGAATTATCATGTAGGGCACTAGCTAGGGAAGAATGGAAAGTCAAAAGGTGAAGACCAGGTTCAGTCTCTTTCTAAGAATGGGCATCATTCACTCATTCCTTTCAGTTCAGTTCATTTCAGTCACTCAGTCATGTCCAACTCTTTGTGACCCCATGGACTGCAGCATGCCAGGCTTCCAGAAGTCCATCACCAACTCCCGGAGCTTGCTGAAATTCACATCCATTGAGTCGGTGATGCCATCCAACCATTCATTCCTTTATTCTTTCCCAAATTTTAGGCAGGAGGATGCTACTAAATTTCATGAATAAATAGATCTCCTGCCTTCAAGGATGTCTCAGTCTGTGATCGCAGGAAAAAGAGAAGAGAGCACTGTGAATGAGGGGAAGTAGGGGGCCTGGGGAGGTGATAGGGTGGAAGTAACAGAACAGAGGAAGTCTGGCTCGTGGGTAAGTGACGAAGTACTTAAATGACAAGATGGTGCCAGGAAGTTCATAGAATGAGCCAAAGATGAGTAACCCACAGTTTTAAGGACAGTAGTGATGACAATAGCAATTCTATTTTCAGAGCTCTTAGTTCCTTTTTGTCTGTTTAACTTTCCTACCTACAAATATATCTCATTTATTCCTCACAATGTTAGTATGTAGTATATGATATTCCCCCTTTATTTATGGATGAGGAAACAGAGGCTCAGAGTAGCAAAGTTTCACAGTTTCTAATCCATAAGCTTGGGCAAGATATTTCACTGCAGTGTCATGTAGCAAATCCACAGTCTTCTTCCAGCACCACTTTATTCCTAATAAACCATGTCCAGATTTTATTGGCTTGTATCAAGGATATCTTTACAAAATCTTCACAGTAGTTTTGGTGTTCGGAGTTTTTTTTTTTTTTTTCCTGGAATTTTATCCAAAGAAAGAACATGGTGTAATAACCCAATTCAAAAACTAACATCAATCTCCTTTTGTGCCGAGAATCTGAATTTCATCAAATGGATCTCTTGAACCCATTCCCTATGAGTTAATAATTAAAGTTCCCACTGCACAACCTCCATGGGTGTGTTTGTTTGTATTGCCTAATAATTGGCATCCAAAGACAGTTTACCACCCACCCCCCTCCAAAAAAAGGCTTTGAAGTGTGTGTCCTCCTCTTTCCAGGAACAAAATGGTCCTTTGAGAAAATTAGTACCACCATGGCTGTAGAGATAATCCAGTCTAATTCAGTTCTCCAGTTATAGACTGAACCTCAAGTACCAACCAATTGAATGATTTGCCGAGAGCAGTGAGAGCATTTTATTTAAATTCACATGTCAGTATTTTTGTATTTTATGGGCATTTATATGTCCTCTATGTAAAATTATGAACTACAGTCTATCAGGAATTATCTAGTTTAATGCCCTCATTTTATAAATGAGGAAACAGAGGCACAGAGCAAAGTGATGAGTCTGATCATCACTGGTTCATGGGGAACCAGTGAAAGAGTTAAAATCCCAGTCTCCCAACTCCCTCCTTGGACATTTTGCGTAGACAGTGCTTCTCTCAATACAGTCCATGGGCAACATCATGTGTTAAAGAAAATCTGCCTCCCATTCTGGACTTGCTAAATCATGATTTCTGGTAGTAGCTCAGGAATCTCAAAGCCTACGCCTGAGAACCCCTGGCATGTAGACATTGTCATTTTTAAAATGCAGATTTGATGGTCTAGTGCTATGACGAGACAATGTTGACATTCCCCTTGTATCTAAGAGCTTCATGGAGAAAGCAGTCAAAGATCCCTTGTAAACTTTCATTAGATTTTTCATCGTGATTTTTTTTTTTTTTTTTTGCCTCCATACATAAGTAAATGACAGCCCCCTCCAGTATCCTTGCCTGAAAAATACAGAGGAGCCTGGTGGGCTACAGTCCATGGGGTTGCAAAGAGTTGGAAAGGACTGAGCAACTGAGCACTCATGCATGCACCCTCCATTAAGTCAGTGTTCCCTTCCCTCCTTGAAGCTCTTTTTCTGTGTCAAGAAAAGGCAGGCAGAGGTGGGCAACATCAGCTCCTCACTTTTCCTGCCTTCTGACTACTGTTGGCTCCTTCTCCACTTTGGTCTCCTGCTCAAGTTTCTCTCAATGAACCTGTTTGTTTCATTGCAGGAACTCCCTAAAGAGTCCTACTTTTCACTCATATTGTGCCTATCCTAAATATTTACAAATTTGGGAAGAGAGTGAGAAGAGATGATGAATTTGAGTCAAGAGGAACATTCCAAATGCATTTTCAAATGTGAAAGGCAAAGCATTGCATCCACTTGTCCCATATCAGTGAGATTATGAATCCAGATTAGAGGTTGGCTCTCCAGATTTTCAAATCACTGTCCATGTCTAGACTTGAAAAAATGCCATTCCTTTTAGAGTCCAGTTCTAACAAGAATCCTGCTAACTCAGTTTTATCAGAATCCCCACACTTGATGTCTGATCACCTTCAGTTTCTGATCAAGTTCCTTATCCTCCACCAACCCCCAGGTCACCCTGATCAGCATATCTGATCACTCTGGCCTGCCTTTAGCAAGCATCTTGTTAGGTCAGGTTCATCAGACTCCTCCCTTACCTCTGGTGTTTCCTCTTAGTAATTTTCCACCCACTGGCTCTTCTCCTACCCTGGCTCCTTGGCCTTATTGTATTTGGAGTTAAATCCAATCTCTCTCCCCTAACACAAAATTTCACTGTATTAAGTAGCTCCTCTTCAAGAAAGTTTTATCATTCTTTTAAAACGTGTCATGAATAATTCTTTCCTTAACAATATAATGTCTATAAACGGTCTATTTGTGGTCCCCAAGATTTTTCTAAAATTGGTGGGGCAAAACTCAAAGTCACCCTGATCCCAAATCACAAAGAAAATGTATACTCCATTTATGTGCAAGCTCACTTCTCAATATTAAGTCTATTAAACCATAATGAAACAACAGTTCAATATTGCAAAGCTCATGCTGGCCAAGCATTGGTGAACTAGATGTTTTAAAATACACATGCCCTAAAAATTGAGTGCCTGTCTTCACCACAATGAGAATAAAGCTCCAGGTGTTTATGTGGCCTAGACTGCCATAGAAAGTGGAGTAAAGTTCAAGAATCCACTGAGTTTTAGAACCCAACAGGAAAAAAATGGAGTCATTCCTACTTCCACTCCACTTTCAGCCTTCTCACACAGATCATGAGAACTGTGATACATCTAATGGATAACTGCACAACTCTTCAGGTTTCATTGGCTGTATGATCATGAGAAAGGGACAGTGTTTATCAGCTGACTCTGCCCTAGAAGGGGGCTTCCCTCAGAGCTCAGTCAGTAAAGAATCTGCCTGCAGTGCAGCAGACCCAGGTTTGATCCCTGGGTCAGGAAGATCCCCTGGAGAAGGAAATGGCAACTCACTCCAGTATCCTTGCCTGGAAAATCCCATGGACAGAGGAGCCTGGTGGGCTGCAGTCCATGGGGTCACAAAGAGTTGGGCTTGGTTGAGTAACTAACACTGCTACTTCTGCCCTAGAATATCTTTTCAATGTGGATCCCTGGCAAGGTGACCAGACACCATGACCCAAGCCAAGTAGATGATTAAGTCAGACAGTTAATAAGTACATACTGAGACTCCAGGTCCTGGGTGTTCATTGGAAGGACTGATGCTGAAGCTGAAACTTCAACACTTTGGCCACCTCATGCGAAGAGTTGACTCATTGGAAAAGACGGTGATGCTGGGAGGGATTGGGGGCAGGAGGAGAAGGGGACAACAGGATGAGATGGCTGCATGGCATCACTGACTCGATGGGCATGAGTTTGAGTAAACTCTGTGAGTTGGTGATGGACAGGGAGGCCTGGCGTGCTGTGATTCATGGGGTCGCAAAGAGTCGGACACGACTGAGTGACTGAACTGAACTGAACTGAACTGAGACTCCAGGCAGGACAAAGTAGCCAGGATAACTATAGTTAGCATGTGACCACCGTAGATCAGCATGCTGGACATTGATGATCTGCTACTACTTAACCCACTTACCACCATTCCACATGCCGGATGCCTGATGTCCTGCTGTCTCCATCAGCCATCATGGCACATCTCTTTCTCTGCTTCCTTGCTGCCATGTTGTACTTCCCCCCAGCTCATTCATTCGATACCACCTATTGAAAATACTGGTTGATGGTTTCACTGTTTTCTCCCCTATTGGTTGATACAGTCTCAGAGACCAGGAATATATTTTCAAATATACACTATATAAGATGGCTAAGCACACTTATTTTACAGTCAGACTACCCACATTCTTGGTGGGCCTCTCTGGTGGCTCAGATTGGTAAAGAATCTGCCTGCAATGCAGGAGACCCGGGTTTGATCCCTGAGTCAGGAAGATCCCCTGAAGAAGGGAATGGCTACCCACTCCCATATTCTTTCCAGGAGAATTCCATGGACAGAGAAGCCTGTCAGGCTACAGCCCATGGGGTTGCAAAGAGTCTGACATGACTGAGCGACTAATACACAAAACACAATACCCAATTTCCTGGACCTAATTCTGTGATTTACTCCTTTCTATCCCTAAGACCTTGGGGAAGGTGCTTAGTCTCACCAGGCCTTAGTTTCTCATCTTTAAATGAGAGAAAATAAGAATTATGTTTTAGGTTTGTTGTGTAAATGAGATAGGGCTTACCTCATAGCTCAGTTGCTAAAGAATCCACCCTCAATGCAGGAGACCCGGTAAATGAGATAATAAACACACAAAGGTATATTTATTCTCGTTAAGTAATAAGGTCCCAGTTCAGAACTCTTGAGCTGTTCTATGGTTTTACATGTGTCATTGAGCTCTTTTGTTAAAATTAATTAATTGTTTTCATTTTGGTTGTGCTGGGTCTTCTTTGCTGAGCGTGGGCTTGTCTCGAACTGTGGCAAGTGGGGGCGACTCCTCACTCCGGCGCACGGGTTTCTCACTGTGGCGGCTTCTCTTACTGGGGAGCGCAGGCTCTGGTGCAGGGGCATCCACCATTGTGGCACAGGGGCTTGGTTGCCCTGGGGCATGTGGGGTCTTCCCAGAACAGGGATTGAACCCGTGGCCCAGGCAGGTGGATTCTTCTCCATTCTACCACCAGGGAAGTCTTCAGTGAACGCTTATGACAACTTTCTATCATGCTCATCCCTATTTTGCAATGAGGAAGCTGAAGCAGAGAGGTATGCCACAAGCCTAAGATCCTAAAGCCAGTAACGGCAGGACCGGTGTTTGAAGCCAGGCTGTCTGGTTTCAGAATCCGTGCTCTCAACCTCCATGCCCCACTCCCTTGAAACAAAGCCCAATCTGGTAACCATATGGAAATAGCCTATGTTACCAGGACTCTTTAAGATAGTGCCACCATTTGCACTGGAAAGTGATGTCACTGTGGATGAATCCTATTCATCACTTTCTCATGATGTGGAATCAGATAGGGCTAATTGACATCTGGTGGAAGCTATGCTTCAGGCCAGCGGTACTCAAACTTCTCCTGACCCTTGTTCCTTGTTCCATCTTTAGTTCAGCATTCAGTAGTTTCTGGGAGTGTGCCCTAAACTGTCTAGCATAAACCTGAATTGGCACAGCATATGCCTGAACTATAACTTTCCAACAAAGGCAAATGGAAGATAGACATGCACACATTGCTTCATAATAGAATAATGACTCCCAGGAATGAAACAAATATGGTGGCCTGGTCCGTAGAAAATCAAGACACATCATCTCAGCTTTGGACACAGTGTGCCCCTTGATATTTGGTGAAAACAGCTCAATTCTTGAGCCAAAATGGGCCTCCATAAGGGTTTCCCTTGTAGCTCAGCTAGTAAAGAATCTCCTTGCAATACAGGAGACCCGGGTTTGATTCCTGGGCTGGGAAGACCCCCTGGAGAGGAAATGGCAACTCATTCCAATATTCTTGCCTGGAGAGTCCCATGGACAGAGGAGCCTGGCAGGCTACCCATCCATGGGGTCGCAAGAGTTGGACACGACTTAGCAACTAAACCACCACAAAGAAAGAAGCAGGATGCTCTCCAAAATCTAAAACATGTGAGGGCTTTGACCAAAATTAACTCTGAGGTGCCTGTCTACAGCTATCCAAGGAAAAAGGAAAACCAGTCCCTTTCCCACACATTATCCTTTCTGACTCCAGATTTCTGAAGAACTGAACAAAGGTAAGGATCCCAAAGGACTTAGAACTATCTGGATAATTTTCACAGACAAAGTTTTAGAAATAGAAAAGCAGTTCTATTTAATAAAAGGGAGAAAGAAACAGCTTTCAAAGCATAAAAATTGCCACTATGAGCCTTCCAGGGACGCATTCAGAAACCCTGCAGAAAAACTGACTTTCTTGTATAAGCAATCAGATAATAAGACTCCTTTAAGAAGCCCAGAATAGTTAAATTCATCACCATAATTTAATTGTACAGGTTATTAAAGAGCAGTTCGCCTCCCCTCTTTCTCCGGCGCTGCTTCTGTGTATTAAACTCAGACTAATCAAATTGGGAGATTCCAAGAGTACTGTATTAGTCATCCCCATCCCTTTTAATTTGTTTAATGGCCTCCTCTGTGTGTGTTTTCTGACTGGCTGGACATCGCTTAGCCTTACCATGACATGTAAGTAAAGAATGGATAGGAAAACTTCTACAGAAAAGAATAAAGCGTGCCTCCATTCTAAACTTACATCTGATGTTTGAGTAATTCATGGGACGTGGCCTGCAAGCAATGGCGCTTATTATTTCTGCTGAGCAGTCTCCAGACACAGGAGAAGAGAGAGGGCGAAGAAAGGAAGGAAGGAAGAAAAAAAAAGAGTCTGAATTTACACTCACCGCTTCAAAAGCCCTTTTGTACTCAGCCAAGTTCTCCCGGTTAAAGATGCCCGATTTGCCAAAAAGTCGCCTGCAAGAAAGCACACGACACAACAAAAGTATAAAATAGTCCATTAAAGGACTCTTATTCTGCCCACCCCCACCTTGTTTTAATTTTTCTTTTACGTGAAAGACATATTTTTAGAGAGCGGCACTTAGTACTCAACAATGCTGGCTGGGATTAGCAAAGATTCACCTCGTTAGTGAAGCTTTGAACGCCAGTGGGCTCTTTGGGTCGATTGTCTTTTCACCTGGCTTGGGCCACCAAGTCACGGTGAACTAAGAATAGGGGTTATTTAGCATGTAGCACCCGTCGGAGAGCAGCCTCTCCGAGCGGTGGTCTGAGCGGAGTGAGAATGGCTGTCTTGTTTGGGTGGTTGTTTTTAGCTGTTTTTACACATTCAGACTTTCTGTCCATTCAGCCAGGGAGGCCACGTGTCCAAAACCAGAAAGGGGCTAGCGCTTTAGAACAACTTGGTTAAACTTACCATTTCGTATGGAGGACAGTTTAGGCAATTTTCCAACCAATTGTGAGAACTGAATGTTTTTAAATGTTTACATTTTTACACAGATGCTAAAACCCTTGCATAGGTTACAGGGTGGGGGAGCAGGTAGGGAAGCAGGAGAAAGTCAAAATCAACAAAGAGTGATTGGTAACTTCTTCTATCACAGGCTGCCTGGACACCTGCTGAAAAGTCACAAGTCTAGTTAAGTCACTGGTTCAATGTTTTGGTTTCCACGATGCCAACTGGCTGAATTTTCCAATGAACTGCCCAGTTGTTTGGCATTTTTCAGGAACAACTCTGGATCAATTTGAATTATTTAGAAGCAAGTATCCCATTGGTGGATGATCAAAGCCTGTGTTTTCTTTTTATTTCCTTCCTGGGCACCTGCTGTTTTGTCTATTTTAACACTGATTAGTACCCTCAACCTTGGGAAGGGTGGTTCAGTTTACTTCAACAAATATTTTATTGAACACCTGTCATATACCAAGCACACTGCTAGCTTCTGGAGATAGAAAGATAAAATGCGGTGCTTGCTGTCATCCACAATTTGAGGATTTAATGGGAGACAGATGTGTTTTCAAAGCAATGCCACCGAAAGAAACCCAGAGTGGTTTGAAACTCCTGGGGAGGAGCCTTTGGTGCAATCTGGGCTCCCAGGAGCTTCAAGAAGGTGAAGACTGGGTGAGGTTTTAAAGGATATGGAGGGGGCTTCCCTGGTGGCTCAGTGGTGAAGAATCTGCTTGCCATTGTAGTAGGGACACCGGTTTGATCCCTGGTCTGGGAAGATCCCACATACTACAGAGCAACTAAGCCCATGTGCCCCAACTACTGAGCCTGTGTCTCTAGAGCCTGGGAGCAGCAACTACGGAAACATTCATGTCCTAGAGACCGTGCATCACATCAAGAGAAGCCACTGTAATGAGAAGCCCGTGTCCCACAACTAGAGAAAAGCCCTTGAAGCAATGAAGATCCACCAGAGCCAAAAATAAATAAATAACTATGAGACTGCCTCTAAGATCCCCAGTTTAAAAAAATAAAGGATATGGGGGAATAAACCAGCTAACAAAGGAGAAAGGAATTCCAGGAAGAAGGAATCACACAAGACAAGGAAAAGATGCATACAATAGTGTTGATGGGTCTTTAAGAGACTTGTAAATGAGGCATTTTGTTATCTGGAAGTTACCAGCTGAGTAGGGATTAGTTATCTGATTGACCCATCCTAGCTTAGGGCAAAGCTGCAAAGAAACAGATATGAAATAGGTAAGTGTTGTGTGAAATATCAATAACCTCAGATATGCAGATGACACCACCCTTATGGCAGAAAGCAAAGAAGAACTAAAAAGCCTTTTGATAAAAGTGACAGAGAGTGAAAAAGTTGGCTTAAAGCTCAACGTTCAGAAAACGAAGATCATGGCATCCAGTCCCATCATGGCAAATAGATGGGGAAACAGTGACAGACTTTATTTCTTGGGCTCCAAAATCACTGCAGATGGTGACTGCAGCCATGAAGTTAAAAGATGCTCCTTGGGAGAAAAGCAATGACCAACCTAGACAGCATATTAAAAAGCAGAGACATTACTTTACCAACAAACGTCCATCTAGTCAAAGCTATGGTTTTTCCAGTAGTCATGTATAGATATGAGAGTAGGACTATAAAGAAAGCTGAGCACCAAAGAATTTTGATGCTTTTGAACTGTGATGTTGGAGAAGACTCTAGAGAGTCCCTTGGCCTGCAAGGAGATGAAACCAGTCAATCCTAAAGGAAATCAGTCCTGAATATTCATTGGAAGGACTAATGCTGAAGTTGAAATTCCAATACTTTGGTCAACTGCTGCAAACAACTGACTCATTGGAAAAGACCCTGATGCTGGGAAAGATTGAAGGTGGGAGGAGAAGGGAACGACAGAGAATGAGATGGTTAGTTGACATCACCAACTCAGTGCACATGAGTTTGAGTAGGCTCTGGGAGTTGATAATGGACAGGGAGGCCTGGTGTGCTGCAGTCCATGGGGTCCCAAAGAGTCGGACACGACTGAACTGAAGTGTTGTGTGTTAGTTGCTCAGTCGTGTCTGACTCTGCGACCCCATGGACTGTGGCCTGCCAGGCTCCTTTGTCCATGGGATTCTCCAGTCTAGAATACTGGAGTGGGTAGCCATGCCTTTCTCCAAAGGATCTTCCCAACCCAGACATTGAACCTGGGTCTCCTGCTTTGTCAGTAGATTCTTTACCGTCTGAGCCACCAGGGAAGCCCATGAAACAGGTAAACTGTGCAGAATCGTATGAGAAGGATTGAGCAGGAATGGTGAGGTCAAGAGAACCAATTCTACACAGTTCTACCCTAGCATTAATTTCACTGGTGAAGGGTTGCTTAAGCCAAGCAGTGTTCCCACTGAACTGGTTCAGGCATAGGTACTTAATCCAAATAGATTAAGTGAGAAAAAAGGATACATTTCTCAGTGTTTTGGGGAGTGAGAATCTTCCTTTCACTTAATTTAGTGGTAATTTGATGTGTGGTTGGGAAACACAGCAGCTATGCTGCTACTAGAGAGACATTAAATCCTGTCATACTGTTTGGTGTCTCTGTTTTCTTTTGCTAAGTCTATCTTGAATTTCCTTTGGGAATCAATCCCTTTCATCTGTGTGTCTTGAGTGGAATCAATCTCATCTTCAGCTCCAGGTAGATTGAATTGGGTTTTCTGTCCCTTGCCAAAATAGACTTCTAATTAACACACAGAACAAAGGATAGAGTAAGAAAGATAACATAAAGGAAAGGCAGGGGTTAATGCATGAAATGCAGTCACTTGCTTTAGGTAGGGTTACTGATCTGGGTCTAAACTTTTCAGCAGCCAGTGCAAAGAGAGAAATATAAGCAGTTGTTGCTACAGACTAAATGTTTACATCAACCCCCAATTCATATGTTGAAATCCTATTCTCTAATATTATAGTATCTGGAGGTGGGGTCTTCAGAAGGTGTTTAGGTCTTAAGGGTGAAGCTCTCATGAATGGGACTACTCTCCTTATAAAATTAAAAGATGACCCAGAGAGCTGTTTTTCCTTTTCCTTCTGTAAGGACCCATCAAGAAAATAGCCGTCTATGAACCAGGACATGAACCCTCATGTCCTGAATCTTCCAGCACCTTCCCAGCCCCTAGAACAAAACTATGAGAAATTTCTGTTGTTTATAAGCCACCCAGTCTATGAGATTCTGTTATAGCCAGAATGAATTAAGATAGTTATTTCCAAAGTTCATAATGCCTATTGATTAAAACAAGCCAGATGTTTAGAAAAAGGACAACTATTCTTAGAAACAGGAATCTAAAAGAAATTTCTCCCATGGGCCATTTGATGTGGTGGCAAACAGCAGTCTCAGTAAATATCCTTACAATAAATAAAATTAGTACTTACGCTTTGATTTTTCATAACCTCTGTTAGTGTAAGTTGAAGACTTTATAACCAAATATGATAATTTAGGAAAAGTAACTCTACTGGAGTCTAAAACCACAGAGTCTGGAAATCTAGATTTTTGCAGCCTTGGATTAATCCAGGGAAAATTTTCTATTTCTCCTGAATAACAATTTCCTGTAGAGCCCTAGGAGGGTCGTAGTGACCTCAGAGCCCCTTTGAGGCTTGCAAAAATCTGTGTCTCCCCAGACCTACTTCAGTTAAGAGTCTCTGCTTGGAACTCCACTTTCCATAAAAAGGAAAAAAGATTTTTACTAATGAGTTTTTAAACAAATGAACAAAATTCTTTCGAGAACCAATGATCTGGATCAATTTATTGTCTACTTATTTTTCAGATCTGTCCCTATAAGAAGCATTGCTTCTTTGTAAGATTTCTAAGATTTTATAAGTGTAGACAGATTGGAGATCATGAATCCTGAAAATACCCAGAGGGCATTTAGTTTATGTCCGGTAAAGAGAAGACCCTAGGTCTCAACAGTTGAGTTTCTTTGGAAAATCTGGGAAGAAAAAACTGTATGTGCTTCACTCAGCCATTCCATTTTTCTTTTTCAAAGAGGGCTGTCCAAAGGAAGTTCTTTGCTCATCCACACCATCAGTCTTATTCTAGTTATCCTTGCCATAACTCTAATGTGGAGAGTATTGCTTATGTCTGGGGTATAAATCTTGGGTTCAACCATCAGACTTGGTTGTTTCAAACTGAACTTCTTACTCACTTCAACATAGCCTCCTCAGTAATAAAGGACTAACAGTAACAACCCAGCCCTAACAAAGTCAGTCCCTGGAGAAGAAAATGCAACCCACTCCAGTATTCTTGCCTGGAAAATCCTATGGACAGAGGAGCTTGGTGGGCTACAGTCAATGGGGTCACAAAAGAGTAGCACACAATTTAGCAATTAAACCGAACAAAGTAAGTGGGGATTAAACAATTCCTTCATAGGATATGCAGTCAGCTATGAGGATACTGATGGAATAATGTGCACAGGTGAGCCTGAGCAGCTATCTGGCAGTCCTGCTGTTCCAGGGTGTGATCTAAATCTATCCTAGCATCACACCACTGAGGGTGATGGAGTCAAGATTTTGTGACTGGCTGGGAGTTCCAGGGTGGCGGCAGCGACTTTAGACTCTCCCAGATTTTCAACACCTGTTTTTACATCTTGACTCTGAGATATTGGTCCAGGAGAATACTGGTGACATGGAGATCCATCCTTCCTTTCTCAAAATGAGGTTTCCAGAAGTTTCCTCACCTGGCTTTGCTCTTCTCTCCACAGTCCCTTTCCCCCCTGCAATTTGAGAAAGGAGTCTGAACAGAAAGAAAGTAAAGTCGGTCAGTCATGTCTGACTCTTTGTGACACCGTGAACTGTAACCTGCCAGACTCCTCTGTCCATGGGATTCTCCAGGCAAGAATACTGGCGTGGGTTGCCAGTGGGATCTTCCTGACCCAGGAGAACTTCCCAAACTGCTAATCCTGCATTATCATGGGACATACTGTTAGAGGATTTTTACTATAGTTCTCAACTGCTTTATTTCCTCAATTTGGTTCAGAAACAAGGTAGTAAAAACAATATTTACTGGGCCCCTGTAAAGACTATTAAGAAAAAGTTGATTTCTAGTTGTGATTAAAGTCAAACAGTTTAACCTTATCAAAACTTCTCTCCAGAAGCATTTAAAGCTCATAATGACTTTTAAAAGGACTTCCTCTTTTAATTAATGGTTTGATAACGTCTTTTCCTGAAACTGAAGTTGAAGTTTCACTTTTCAGATGGAACCCCTACCCCTACAAGGACACAGGAATGGAAAATTACCAATAATGATACTGCAGCACAATGACAAGGTGAGTTTTCCAAACATGAGAAATCCCCATGTTCAGAAGTACAGGATAGTGACAAAAGGAAGGGCATGGTTGCTTGATATCCTTGACTCTTGACCTTGTTGTTATAGCACAGATAAGAGTAACAAAATGTCCAATGAAAATTGAGATGTACCCTTAGGAAAGATGATCACCAACTTTTTACGCCAGAGGATGACAAAGGGGTAGGGGCGGAGAGCAGAAAGTTAATTCTGGTAGAAAGGATATAATTGAAAAAAAGGCCACCCTCAGGACCAGCTCACCTTCTTCCTAGAAGCTACAGTATCAGTGATAATGAATCCCTCCTTCATTTGGCAAAACCAGCCAGATATACACAACTCCAACATGAAGGCATAGCTTCAGCCTCCACCATCTTAAATTCATGCCTGCGTTCTTGGCCCCTAGAGATGCACACAGGAAAAGGAAATTAGCAATTTGGAATACGTTAGGGTCAAATGGCCTCACTAACATCTGATGCAGAGAAGGCAATGGCACCCAACTCCAGTACTCTTGCCTGGAAAATCCCATGGGTGGAGGAGCCAGGTGGGCTGCAGTCCATGGGGTTGCTAAGAGTCGGACACGACTGAGCGACTTCACTTTCACTCTTCACTTTCATGCACTGGAGAAGGAAATGGCAACCCACTCCAGTATTCTTGCCTGGAGAATCCCAGAGATGGGGAGCCTGGTGGGCTGCCGTCTATGGGGTCGCACAGAGTCGGACATGACTGAAGCGACTTAGCAGCAGCAGCAACATCTGATGAGATGGGGCTCTATGGAACTGCTGGGAGCCACTGCCCTGAGTGACACAGGTCTTAAAAGGTTATGGGTAGACCCTATAAAACTCTAAACTTCCTTAGATAATCCCATTTTAAAGCCATCAGTTCATGAATTCATTTAAACCCTTTTGGATCTGTTCATTTTTCCAGCTTGAACCTGACAGATTTTCTTTGCTGCCTCCTGCTAAGAGTTAATTTTTTTCCCCCTTTTAACTAGTCCAATGATCATATCTCTGAAAAGAGATTGTAGCTTCACAAACTTAACCTATTTGAATGCCATTTGCACATTCTTGCAGATTGATTTCTCTTTTCTGTTTAAATAACTACCACCACTTCCCTGTGGATTCAATGGTCAAAACTAAAAGAATCTGAACTTAAAATGAGGGTAACTTGATTTCTTTGAAAAGAAAATTGTTTCTCTCTCAAGATACTCAAAATGCATTTTTGTGAAAGAATAGCACATAATACCGTCTCATCACAAAATTGAATGAGACAATATATTTCACAAGGCATCTAAAGCTATGCTACTTCTCTAAGCTTAAGGTCAACACATTTTATAAAAGACCCCAAAAAAGCATAAACCAAAAGAAAAATTAATAATTTTTGATTACTTTAAAATTAAGAGCTTCTAGGACTTAAGAGGGTGAAAAAGGTACTCATAGAGTAGAAAGGGATTTTGCAATATTTAGCTAGTTTGTAATATTTCTTACATCTAAAATATATAAAGGTATTATTTAATTGAATAAGAAAAGGAAACTAAAAAGAAAAATTAACAAAAATAGGCTCCTCACTAAAGAGGAAATCTAAAAAAAATATGAAAGGGTTCTAGTCATCAAGGAAATGAAAAATAAAACCATGATGAGACAGGGATACCCACAGATGGCCACATTAAAAGCAAACAAACAACAACAACAAAAATACAAAGATGAGATGAGATACTCTCAAATACTAAGATGTTGATGAGAATGTGGAACAATGGAAACATACGGACATTGTTGGCAGGAAAGTAAGCTGTTTGGTACCACTAAGGAAAGCTGAAAGTATGTATAGCCCCAAATCCCATCAATGCCACTCCTTGGTTCGCTACCCTAGAGACACATACACATAAAAACATGCACCAGACTCATAGAAAACAATTATGGTTACCAAAGAGAAGAGGAAGGGACAAATTAAGGGTATGGGATTAACAGATAAAAACCACTAAAATGAATAGAAACAATTATTTACTATATAGCATAAGGAAATACATTCAATATCTTGTAATAACTTCTGATGGAATATTATCTGAAAAAATACATAACTGAATCACTCGCTGAACACCTGAAATTAACACAATATTGTAAATCAACCATTTGCTGTTCAGTCACTCAGTTGTGTCCGACTCTTTGCGACTCCATGGACTGTAGCACACCAGGCTTCCCTATCCTACACCATATCCCCCAGCTTGCTCAAACTCATGTCCATTGAGTTGATGATGCCATCCAACCATCTCGTCCTCTCATCTCCTTCTCCTCCCACCTTCAATCTTTCCCAGCATCAGGGTCTTCAGTTAAAAAATGTGTACCAGGAGCCATTTATGGGGACATTTGCAGCAGCATTTGTATACAGCCGAAATGAGACAGGGATACCCACAGATGGCCACATTAAAAGCAAACAAACAACAATAACAAAAATACAAAGATGAGATGAGATACTCTCAAATACTAAGATGTTGATGAGAATGTGCAGCCCAAATGTGTCCCTACAGTGCTGTGTGTGCTCACTCATGTCTGACTCTTTGTGATTCCATGGACTGTAGCCAACCAAGCTCCTCTATGCATGGAATTTTCCAGGCAAGAATACTGGAGTGGGATGTCATTTCCTACTGCAGGGGACATTCCAAACCAGGAATCAAACCTGCGTCTCTGGCATCTCCTGCTTTGGCAGGCAGATTCCTTACCATGTGCCACCTAGGAAACCCATCTCTACAGTAGAACACATGAATAAATCAGGGTATAACAAAATGGGTAAATACTGTTATGAAAATGAACAAATTACAGACACAGGTAACAATGCTAAATCTTAAAAGTAAATATCATGTTAAGTAAAACAAGCCAGATATTTTAAAAAATTCATGAGACATACTTGAATATTGAAATTTAAGAGTATAGAAAGGAAGTAAAAGGAAATGATAGTAATAGGAAATAAAGGAAATGATAGGGTACTGAAAAAGGAACTCCCCAGGATGGTAGGTGCCCAATAAGCTACTGGAGATCAGTGGAGAAATAACTCCAGAAAGAATGAAGGGATGGAGCCAAAGCAAAAACAACACCCAGTTGTGGATGGGACTGGTGATAGAAGCAAGGTCCAATGCTGTAAAGAGCAATATTGCATAGGAACCTGGAATGTTAGGTCCATGAATCAAGGCAAATTGGAAGTGGTCAAACAGGAGATGGCAAGAGTGAATGTTGACATTCTAGGAATCAGCGAACTAAAATGGACAGGAATGGGTGAATTTAACTCAGGTGACCATTATATCTACTACTGTGGGCAGGAATCCCTTAGAAGAAATGGAGTAGCCATCATGGTCAACAAAAGAGTCTGAAATGCAGTACTTGGATGCAATCTCAGAAATGACAGAATGATCTCTATTCATTTCCAAGGCAAACCATTCAATATCACGGTAATCCAAGTCTATGCCCCAACAAGTAACACTGAAGAAGCTGAAGTTGAACGGTTCAATGAAGACCTACAAGACCTTTTAGAACTAACACGCAAAAAAGACGTCCTTTTCATTATAGGGGACTGGAATGCAAAAGTAGGAAGTCAAGAAACACCTGGAGTAACAGGCAAATTTGACCTTGGAGTACGGAATGAAGCAGGGCAAAGGCTAATAGAGTTTTGCCAAGAGAATGCACTGGTCGTAACAAACACCCTCTTCCAACAACACAAGAGAAGACTCTACACATGGACATCACCAGATGGTCAACACCGAAATCAGATTGATTATATTCTTTGTAGCCAAAGATGGAGAAGCTCTATACAGTCAGCAAAAACAAGACCGGGAGCTGACTGTGGCTCAGATCATGAACTCCTTATTGCCAAATTCAGACTTAAATTGAAGCAAGTAGGGAAAACCACAAGACCATTCAGGGGTGACCTAAATCAAATCCCTTATGACTATACAGTGGAAGTGAAAAATAGATTTAAGGGACTAGATCTGATAGAGTGCCTGATGAACTATGGATAGAGGTTCATGACATTGTACAGGAGACAGGGATCAAGACCATCCCCATGGAAAAGAAATGCAAAAAGGCAAAATGGTTGTCTGAGGAGGCCTTACAAATAGCTGTGAAAAGAAGAGAAGCGAAAAGCAAAGGAGAAGAGGAAAGATATTCCCATTTGAATGTAGAGTTCCAAAGAATAGCAAGGAGAGATAAGAAAGCCTTCCTCAGTGATCAATGCAAAGAAATAGAGGAAAACAACAGAATGGGAAAGACTAGAGATCTCTTCAAGAAAATCAGAGATACCAAGGGAACATTTCATGCAAAGACAGGTTCAAAAAAGGATGGAAATGGTATGGACCTAACAGAAGCAGAAAATATTAAGAAGAGGTGGCAAGAATACACAGAAGAATGTACAAAAAAGATCTTCACGACCCAGATAATCATGATGGTGTGACCACTCACCTAGAGCCAGACATCCTGGAATGTGAAGTCCAGTGGGCCTTAGGAAGCATCACTTCCAACAAAGCTAGTGGAGGTGATGGAATTCCAGTTGAGCTATTTCAAATCCTGGAAGATGATGCTGTGAAAGTGCTGCACTCAATATGTCAGCAAAATTGGAAAACTCAGCAGTGGCCACAGGACTGGAAAAGGTCAGTTTTCATTCCAATCCCAAAGAAAGGCAATCTCAAAGAATGCTCAAAATACCACACAATTGAACTCATCTCACATGCTAGTAAAGTAATGCTCAAAATTCTCCAAGCCAGGCTTCAGCAATACGTGAACCGTGAACTTCCAGATGTTCAAGCTGGTTTTAGAAAAGGCAGAGGAACCAGAGATCAAATTGCCAACATCTACTGGATCATCGAAAAAGCAAGATGTTCCAGAAATGCATCCATTTCTGCTTTATTGACTATGCCAAAGCCTTTGACTGTGTGGATCACAATAAAGTGTGGAAAATTCTGAAAGAGATAGGAATACCAGACCACCTGACCTGCCTCTTGAGATATCTGTATGCAGGTCAGGAAGCAACAGTTAGAACTGGACATGGAACAGACTGGTTCCAAATAGGAAAAGGAGTATGTCAAGGCTGTATATTGTCACCCTGCTTATTTAACTTATATGCAGAGTACATAATGAGAACGCTGGGCTGGATGAAGCACAAGCTGGAATCAAGATTGCCAGGAGAAATATCAGTAACCTCAGATATGCAGATGACACCACCCTTATGGCAGAAAGTGAAGAGGCACTAAAGAGCCTCTTGATGGAAGTGAAAGAGGAGAGTAAAAAAGTTGGCTTAAAGCTCAACATTCAGAAAACTAAGATCATGGCGTCTGGTCCCATCACTTCATGGGAAATAGATGGGGAAACAGTGGAAGTAGTGTCAGCCTTTACTTTTTTGGGCTCGAAAATCCTGCAGATGGTGATTGCAGCCATGAAATTAAAAGACGCTTACTCCTTGGAAGGAAAGTTATGACCAACCTAGATAGCATATTAGGAGAAGGCAATGGCACCCCACTCCTGTATTCTTGCCTGGAAAATCCCATGGATGGAGGAGCCTGGTGGGCTGCAGTCCATGGGGTTGCTCAGAGTCGGACACGACTGAGCGACTTCACTTTCACTCTTCACTTTCATGCACTGGAGAAGGAAATGGCAACCCACTCCAGTGTTCTTGCCTGGAGAATCCCAGGGACGGTGGAGCCTGGTGGTCTGCCGTCTATGGGGTCGCACAGAGTCGGACACGACTGAAGCGACTTAGCAGCAGCAGCAACAGATAGCATATTAAAAAGCAGAGACATTACTTTGCCAACAAAGGTCCGTCTAGTCAAGGTTATGGTTTTTCCAGTGGTCAGGTATGGATGTGAGAGTTGGACTGTGAAGAAAGCTGAGCGCCGACAAATTGATGCTTTTGAACTGTGGTGTTGGAGAAGACTCTTGAAAGTCCCTTGGACTGCAAGGAGATCCAACCAGTCCATCCTAAAGGAGATCAGTCCTGGGTGTTCATTGGAAGGACTGATGCTGAAGCTGAAACTCCAATACTTTGGCCACCTTACATGAAGAGTTGACTCATTGGAAAAGACCCTAATGCTGGGAGGGATTGGGGGCAGGAGAAGAAGGGGATGACAGAGGATGAGATGGCTGGATGATATCACTGATTCGATGGACATTAGTTTGAGTAAACTCCGAGAGTTGGTGATGGAGAGGGAGGCCTGGCGTGCTGCAGTTCACGGGGTCTCAAAGAGTCAGACACAACTGAGCGACTGAACTGAACTGAACTGAAAGGAAGTCATGACCATAACAGCTATTGTGGTGTCTGCTGTGGCACTCCAGGTTCTCCTCTACAGGACCCAGCACTATTCACAGCTGCTGAGAAATATTTTCTGGGGATGGCTCCCAGCCAGTCTCTCACTGGGCATTACCCTTTGCCACAGAGGTCTGTACTCCCAAGGTCACATGCCCTCCCTGGGGGTTGGCTTGTGTCTAATAACTGGCCCGTGTGGGACTATGAGAGCCTGCCCACTTGCCTCCACTGAGCACAACTCTGAAGGGCTAACCCAGGTCAGAGACGCCTGTGGGACTGGACACTGCCTTGGGGCAACCACATTGTGGACCGACTTCTCGCTCCTCTTATCTCGCCTTCCTGACTTTCCTCCAGGTGTCAATCCTGTGAACAGCCCAGTAAACGTCTGCCTATAACTTTCCATCTTAGAGCTTGTTTGTAGGAAACTCTAAGAAAGCCGTCACCCATTTTCTTTAAAAAAAAAAAAAAAAGTGAGCAAGAGGAGAAGAGAAAAGCAAGTATCATGCATTAATGCATATATGTGGAATTTCTAGAAAAATGGTACAGATGAACCTATGGGCAGGGCAGGAATAGAGATGCAGATGTAGAGAATGAACATGTGGGCACAGTGGGGAAGGGGAAGGTAGGATGAACTGGGAGATTAGCACTAACATCGATCCACTACCATGTATAGACTAGCTCGCTGGTGGGAAGCTGCTGTATCGTCCAGGGAGCTCAGCTGTGTGCTCTGTGGTGACCTCAGTGTGGAGCGGGGAGGAAGAGGGTGTGGAAGGGAGACCCAACAGGGAGGGGATGTACGAATGCATAGAGCCGATTCACGTTGCCTGCAGCAGAAAGGAACTCGACATTGTAAAGCAATTACACTCCAATACAAAAAATAAAGTTAAAAAAAAGAGAGATACTGGGAAGAGGCACCTTGGTCCTTCTGGAATACCAGCCACATTCTGTTTAGAACTGGGTGGTAGTTGTGTATATGTTCTTTCTATAATAACTAGCCACGCTGTACATCCATCTTTTCAGATCTTTTCTGTCAGTGTTCTGTATCACACAGAAATAAAAAAGGTTAAAATTATTTTATTCCTCATGGAAGGAAGGAAACACTTATTTCTGATTTAAAGGAAGTGTAACATTTGGAAACAGTGCATCCTAGGTTCTTGGTGGGTTTCCCCCCTCATTTCCACAACAATTATCTGGCTGTGATATGTGTACCTCAGCCATGTTGTGACTGGAACATCTCCACCAAGTCAGCTCACGGTGTCACTGAGAGGAATCAAACATCTAATCTCCTCCCCTTATTTATATACAGGGGCTCCTGGAGACCGTATCAGAGTGCCTCCAAGCTGTCCTGTCTCCTTCCGATGGAATGCTTATCTTTCCCCTACCCAATGATGAAACAATTCACTCCAGGACATGCTTTGGTCAAGGGAATGTGCGTGGAAGCGACACACATCTCCTCCGTAAGAGATTTGAGGAGTCATTGCATGATTTGTCATTCTCCCAATTTCGTCCCCCATGACATAAGCAATATCCCAGACAGAGACTGCTCCATCCATCCACATCCCAGCTCAGAGCATGACTGGCCCACAGTGACCCTCTTATTCAGCTTGGGCGGCTACAACAAATACTAGAGATTGTATGGCTAAACCAACAAACATTCATTCCTCCTAGTTCTGGAGGCTGACAAGTCCACGACCAAGGTGCCAGCTTACTTGGTGTCTGGTGAGAATTCTCGGTTTGTAGATGGTTGTCTTCTGGCTGTAGCCTAACATGAAAGGCAGAAAGAGACACAGAGAGAGAGAGAGAAAGGAGGGGGGATCTTTAGTCTCTTCATCTCCTTATAAGCTCACCAATTCCACCACAGGGGTGGGACCCTCATGACTTCATCTAAACTTAGTTACCTCCCAAAGACCCACCTCCAAATACCATCACTTGGAGATTAGGGGCGTCAACATATGGATTTGTGTAGGGGAGACACAAACATTCAGCCCAAGGTACCTGATGAACCATTGCTGATAAACAGACACCATATCTAAGTTAAGTTTTTTTGGATAAAAGAAAAAATAAAACCCAAGAGGAGGAAAAACTTACATGAAATGAGTCATGGATTTGATCTTGCTTTAAAAAACAACTCTGCTTTGAAGAGCTCATCAGAGACCCTCTGCAACCAGGCTGAGAAGTTCTGATTAAACCACATTCCTTGCTTCTACACCTGAAAACAGTCTCTGGCTGCTATATAAAGCCAGAGCCTGCCTTTTGATCTGGGTCTATCACTTAAAACAGTTCCTTGGCACAGCTGACCCAGCTTGAATACCCAGTGTTCACTACCACCACATTAAAAGGCTAAAAAAGAGTCAGATTTTCATCACTGGTACTGAGAGACAAGCTTCACAGAGAGTGAAAGAAAAGGTCTTGGGCTTCATTTTGAACTTGCTTGAACTCCACAGGACAGCTGGCAAAAACTCGATCAAATCAAATCTTCAGAGACCAGTGACTCGGACACATCGGGATAGAATGGACAAGCCTTTGTTTCAGCTGAATCCAGGACTTATCACCTCATTCTGTCACTCATATTTTCTCAGTCCACTCACAAATCCTCCAGGATTTATTGCAGATGTAGCAAGCTTGCTGGAAATAATGGTACAGCCAAAGAGGCTAGTCAGCTATCGACTCCAAGCTCTGGGTAATACCAATGGGAAATTGTTTGCACAAAAGGGGCGCTAGGGTGACAAATGGAGAGAGGGCTGGCCCATTGAAGATGCTAGGACTTTGACAAAGCTAACATCCTAATAGCAAGCCACTAGCTTTATCTGACTCCATTCTGGGGCTGAGGGATTCCCACATCCCTCTTTCAGCCCTCCCCAACCCCCTACACTTGTGCGTGAAAGACACAGGTTGCTTGCTTTGGTGTGCGATATACCATGAAATGGTAATCTAGAGAATGACTACATTTATATAAACCACAAAGTGTTTTTCTGTGCAACACACACACACAAATGAGCCCAATTTTCAGATCTGCAATAAATTTGTTTTTACCTTGTTGACAAATGTAACAGTTAGAAGAAAGTATTAAATTATGACAAAGGGAATTAAGACTGATCTTTCATTTCCCCAGAGTCATTTCGGGGATCTTTCTACTAAAGACACTTTTTTTTTTTCCTGGAGTCTGCTCAGGTTTGATTAGGAAAACATTCAGAACAATAACAATTCTATTCTTCACCCATATGTTTGCAAAGGCAAATGTGTTTTTGTCTGCCCACTTTCATCTTCAAGCAAGCCCACTTAGCGTAAGTTCTTGCATTCGTTTCTGTAATCTTTCCTCAGTGTGCTCATACTCTAAGCAGGCGGCAACGCTGGATTCTGGGTGATGGAAACGGGCTTAGCGACCCTCATTAGAAAAGCCCTCAGCACTTAAAGTGAGGAAGAATTACCCTCATGGATAGAGTTTCTCCCTTTTCCTAATCTCCTCATTTTCATAGAGACAAAGAGAAATTCTTTTTATCTGAGTTGCAATGACTGTTATGCTTCCAACTGACTTAGTCAAGATGGACTGTTTCTCTCCATCTCCTTTTCACAGTGTTTCTCCTGAAGTTTGGTAAAAAGCATAGTAACATGCACAGATGATGAAATTTGAGGGTGACTAGAAGAGCTGTACCAGAGAAGGCAATGGCAACCCACCCCAGTACTCTTGCCTAGACAATCCCATGGATGGAGGAGCCTGGTAGGCTGCAGTCCATGGGGTCGCTACTAGTCAGACACGACTGAGCGACTTCACTTTCACTTTTCACTTTCACGAATTGGAGAAGGAAATGGCAACCCACTACAGTACTCTTGCCTGGAGAATCCCAGGGACAGGGGAGCCTGGTGGTCTGCCGTCTATGGGGTCACACAGAGTCGGACATGACAGAAGTGACTTAGCAGCAGCAGCAGCAGAAGAGTTGTACAAAAAAGATCTTCATGACCCAGATAATCATGATGGTATCACCACTCACCTAGAGGCAGACATCTGGAATGTGAAGTCAAGTGGGCCTTAGGAAGTATCACTTCCAACAAAGCTAGTGGAGGTGATGGAATTCCAGTTGAGCTATTTCAAATCCTAAAAGATGATGCTGTAAAAGTGTTGCACTCAATATGCCAGCAAATTTGGAAAACTCAGCAGTGGCCACAGGACTGGAAAAGGTCAGTTTTCATTCCAATCCCAAAGAAAGGAAATGCCAAAGAATGCTCAAAATACCACACAATTGAACTCATCTCACATGCTAGTAAAGTAGTGCTCAAAATTCTTCAAGCCAGGCTTCAACAATATGTGAACCTTTAACTTCCAGATGTTCAAGCTGGTTTTAGAAAAGGCAGAGGAACCAGAGATCAAATTGCCAACATTTGCTGGATCATGGAAAAAGCAAGAGAGTTCCAGAAAAATATCTCTCTGAATTATTGACTATGCCAAAGCCTTTGACTGTGTGGATCACAATAAACTGTGGAAAATTCTGAAGGAGATGGGAATACCAGACCACCTGACCTGCCTCTTGAGAAATCTGTATGCAGGTCAGGAAGCAACAGTTAGAACCAGACATGGAACAATGAACTGGTTCCAAATAGGAAAAGGAATATGTCAAGGCTATATGTAGTCACCATGCTTAATTAACTTCTATGCAGAGTACATCATGAGAAACACTGGGATATATGAAGCACAAGCTGGAATCAAGATTGCTGGGAGAAATATCAATAACCTCAGATATGCAGATGACGCCACCCCTATGGCAGAAAGTGAAGAACTAAAGAGCCTCTTGATGAAAGTCAAAGAGGAGAGTGAAAAAGTTGGCCTAAAGCTCAACATTCAGAAAGCTAAGATTATGGCATCTGGTCCCATCACTTCATGGCAAATAGATGGAGAAACAGTGGAAACAGTAGCAGACTTTATATTTTGGGGCTCCAAAATCACTGCAGATGGTGATTGCAGCCACGAAATAAAAAGATGCTTACTCCTCGGAAGAAAAGTTATGACGAAACTAGACAGCATATTAAAAAGCAGAGAGATCACTTTGCCAACAAAGGTCCGTCTAGTCAAGGCTATGGTGTTTCCAGTAGTCATTTATGAATGTGAGAGTTGGACTATAAAGAAAGCTGAGCGCTGAAGAATGGATGCTTTTGAACTGTGGTGTTGGAGAAGACTCTTGAGAGTCCCTTGGACTGCAAGGAAACCCAACCAGTCCATCCTAAAGGAAATCAGAACTGAATATTCATTGGAAGGACTGATGTTGAAGCTGAAACTCCAATACTTTGGCCACCTGATGCAAAGAGCTGACTCGTTTGAAATGACACTGATGCTGGAAAAGATTGAAGGCAGGAGGAAAAGGGGACAACAGAGGATGAGATGGCTGGATGGCATCACCAACTCAATGGACACCAATTTGAGTAAGTTCCGGCAGTTGGTGATGGACAAGGAGGCCTGGCCTGCTACAGCCCATGGGGTCGCAAAGAGTCAGACACGACTGAGAGACTAAACTGAACTGAACTGAGTACAGCCCTAATGTGGTTTCAGGGTGAGAGGTTACTGACAGGATGTGAAATACTGATTTTTAAAAGTGAACTTTCTCCAGAATGTACTCAACATATCTATCTGTGTTTTATGGAATGATGCAGCTTCAATAATCTGTAATCAGATATATTTGAGTATGTAGGCTGTTAACCTCACTCAGAAATACAAAAACTCCTTAAAAACCAACATTTTCAATTCACTTATTCCATTAGGTGGCATGATACCCATTGCATCTCCACTTATCCATTATATACGGTAATTTCAACATGATCTAGGAGACATTGAACAGAATGAAACAGACTTCAGCTTCAATCTTTATATATATATGTATATATACACACACACACATATATATATAAATATATATATAAATTCATTAGAATGCTGTGAATGCAAGCACCTATCCTGCAAAGTTTCTATCTGTGGTCTCCATTTGTTAGCTTATGTCACACAATCCTCAGGACATAAGATTAATAAAAGATGATTTGCAGGCAATAAAATTCTACCTGTGTCATCCACTCTTAAAATGCCCCAAATGTGACTCATACTGATGCAACAGCCAGTACTGAGTCACAGAATTTGGACCATTTTTCAAAGGCGAAGTCTCAGGGGACAACCTTCAGGGAAGCTCTCATTCCTGAAATTACTGCCTAGCGAATTCAAGGGGCTCAGCCTTTCATTCCTCCCATCAGCCCTTCAGCCCTCTGCACCACTCTTCCTCATCACGCACCTGTCAAGCCTCGGTGCCTGGCTTCTTTACCTTCAGCTCGGTAATTACCTCTATAAACGTGGGATAGAGAGATGTGTTTTCTCTCCTACTGATTTTCAGTTTTTATGCTACAAACACTCTCTTTTCCAATGAGATTCGATTTTGTATTTATCAAAGAACACCACACACATAGTTCACTGTGATAAATAGAACAAGTGTGTTAAAAAATTCACACAGCCACACACTTTGAAAGCAATTCCTCTGAGGCCTCTTAGCTTTGTCTTCCATATTTTTAAACAATATGCCTCTGCAGCTACGTCAATTTTGACATTTTCTATTGTCTTCCTAATTCAAGAGTTGACAGCCTATCACTTTTCTGTTCCTCCTGCTTATCTTTCCATTCTCATTATTCCAAATTTTATATTATCATAATTTTAATTTTAATCAATATCAAATATTCATATTACTATGTGTGAGTAAATGTTCTTTGCTGAGTCAAGTCATGAAATATGGTTATTTTTTTCCTCTTATCCAATTTCTACCTTGAGACAACCACTTCATTTTCTAGTTATATAATTTTCTATACTTGCAATACTTCCCAAACTCACCAAATAAACTTTGAGTTTCTTCTCGACACTCTTTTTCCACACAGTCGGACACAGGTAATTCGACTCCTTCCACTTTCCCTCACCTAGAATCTGCTTCCTCTCTTAATCTGCAGAACCATCATCCTGAGATTTCCAGGTGCTGTTGCCCAAGACATAAACCCCTTTGCCTCTTTTATGTGCTCTATTTCATTTCGTGAAGTCCATGCTTCCTTTATCACTGTTACTGTACACATCTTGGTGTAACTCACCCTCTACTCCTAAAGAACAGTACTTAAAAGTTGTGTGTTTGTGTGTGTATGTGTACACGTGAAAATGCCCAGCAAACTAATATGCTATCCACACAGAGGCTATACTACCCAGCCTTTTTTGCAAATGGAGACATGTGATTAAGTTCTTGCCAATGGAATGTGAGTAGTAATAATCTCTGGGGAAAAGTATGCATTGCCTTTTACTCTCTTCTTTCCCACTGGCTGAAATGGTGCTGGTGGGTCAGCTTCAACCATAAAAATAACATCCTGGAGGAGGCAGAGGAACCAGATAGAAGGAACCTGGGCCACCACATGATCCTATGGAGCAGACTTGCCTCCCCATCTTAGACTACCTGCTTAGTTCTTGAAAACTTAATGAGTGCAAAATTGACTTCTGTCTTATTTTATAAAGAAATCAACTTCTACCCTGTTCAAGCTAAATATTTTAGAGTCTCTTTGTTACAACTCTTTGTTACTCTTTCACATTTCTGCTTGTTCAAGTTGGATAGCCTGGAAAGACTCAAAGGCTCTGAACAAATGTGATTCAGATATAATTAATCAGTATGGTTTGTTTTGCTTTTGTTTTTAAATATTTTTATTGTGGAAACCTCTTTTAAAATATGAAAATTAAAAGAAAAAAAAAACCATAAACCCCTATGTCCTCATCACCTGGCTTCAACACAAGTCACCTCCTGACCAATCTTGCTTCCATATACCTCTTACTCATCCTCCCAGAATCAGAATTATTTTGAAGCAAATTTGAAACAAAATATATTTTCATCTGTAAATATTTCAGCATGTTTCTAAAAAAATTACTCTGTTAATAGCTCTTTTGGGGTATAATTTACACAGAATAAAATTCATTCATTTTTGGTATTCAGCTTGTTAAATTCTGCTGGTTATTTATAGTTGTGTAACCTCTATCATGATCAAAATACAGAACATTTCCATCACTGCCAAAGATCTTTCATACCATTTGTAGACAATTCTCCCCTTCAGCCTTTCGTCCCAACTAATCTGTTTTCTGTCACTATAGTTTTTCCTTTTGTCTTATATAGTTTGATTTTGTTCACTTCACATACTGCTTTTGAGATTCATCCATGTGATTTGTGCATTAACAATGCAGTCTTTTTTTTTATTGGTGTATTTCATAGTATGAATGAATAGTATGAATATTAGCCAGTCATGTCTGACTCTGTGATCCCATGGATTGTAGGACACCAGGCTCCTCTATCCATGGGATTTTCCAGGCAAGAATATTGGAGTAGGTTGCCATTTCCTTCTTCAGGGGATCTTCCTGACCCAGGGATTGAAGCTGGGTCTCCCACATTGCAGACAGATTCTTTACCATCTGAACCACCAGGGAAGCCCTATTCATAGTATGAATACACAAGAATTTATTTGTCCATTCACTAGTTGATGGACTATTTCCAGATTTTAGCTTTTAGCAGTATAATGCTGCTATGAATATTTGCACACAGTCTTTGAATAGACATATAATTTCATCTCTCTTAGATAATATTTAAGAATGAGATTGCCAGATTATATGGAAAGTATGTGTTTAAATTGATAAAAAAAATTGTCAAACTCTACCAAAGTGACTGTCCCATTTTTCATTCCTACTGACAGTATATGGCGTCTCAGTTGCTCACCAGCACTTGGCATTGTCAGTCTTTTTAGTCTAAACATTCTGATGAGTATATTAGTGGTATCATATTGCAGTTTTAATTTAATTTTTTCCTGATGGAGCAGCCCTGATGACAGCTTTCTTGCATTATTGTGAAAGATCTCTGAGCCAGAACAATACAGCTAAGGCATTCCTAGACTTTCAAACCTCAGAAACAGTGCAAGATAATAAATTTTTGTTGCTTTATTAAGCTGCCGTTTTGGTGATAGGTTGTTGTACTGTAATAGATAACTAATACATCAGCCCTCTGTCAAATACATGTTTCACAAATATTTTTAAGTATGTAAATTACCCTTTTGCTTCTTTAATTGTGTTTTTAAAAGAACTTTTTAAATTTATAAAGTATTTTTTTCTAATAATTGTTTTCTTTCAAAGAGTACACTTTTTGTATCTTTCACCTATAACCAGTGTCACAAAGATTTCCTCCTATGTTTTCTTCTAGAAGTTTAACAGTTTTCCCTCTTTACAATTAAGCATTTGGTTTATTTTTAATTAAATTTTGTTGATGATGTGAGGTGAGAGTTAATGTTCCTTCTTTTTTTCCATACAGGTAACCCATCTGTTACTTTTTCTCATGAATTCTTTGGAAAATTTGACCATATGGTGTGCATCTATTTCTGGACTCCCTATTCTGTTCCTCCTATCTATAAGTCTGACCTTATGCCAATACCATATTTTATTGATTACTGTAGCTTTATAGAAGCCTTGAATTAGGTAGTACAAGCCTTCCAACCTTGTGCTTTTTAAGACCATTTTGGCTATTCTGAATACTTCACTCTTCTCATACATTTTAGAATCAGCCTATCAATTTATTTTTAAACCATGCTAGGATTATCATTTGGATTGCATTAGATCTATAGATCAATTTGAGGAGAATTGCTGTCTTCATAATACTGGATTTTCTGATCCCATAAATGTAGTATATCTCTCCATTTTTTAGATCTTCTTTAATTTCCTCATGTACTTGTTTACAGTTTCAAGTGTTTAGGTGAAAGAGTATCTGACTTGACCCTTTTTAAAACATAATTTCAGTGTCATTATTATCCACCAAATTTAATAATTATTATTTAATATCATTAAATAACTAGTCAATGTTCATATTTATTTGATTGCTTTCTAAATGTGCTTCTCTCTCTTTTTTCTTTTTTACAGTTTATTTGTTCACATTGGGACTTAAATATGGTTCCATACAAGCAATAGGTTGATAGATTTCTCTTTTAATTTTATGCCCTTCTTTTATCTTTTTCTTGTAATGTTTCCAGTATTGTCAAAGAAAAGAAGTCATCTGTCTTCTAATGTACTAAATAGTCTCAGTTTTTCTGATGGCATCTCTCTGATGTTGCTGTGTTCCTCAGTCCTCTATTATTCCTGGCTGGCCAGATTCTATTTCAGTTTTAGGGGAGAGGACAAGACTAATTCATGGATGATGTTGAGTACATCTATCAGAAGGTACACAACGTCTGTCTCTCTTTTTCTTGATGTCAGCAGCCACAGCAATCGTTGTCTATATTCATTAAATCATGAGGGGATAAGAAATGGTAAGGTATTATTAGCTCTATTACTATGTCTTCATTTACTATATACTTCCATGTAGGAAAATACTTGCCCTTACCATCTATTTGGATATCCTGAAGTACAATTTATATGATTTTTTTAGACATTCTACTGAGTTTAATTGGCTCCAGAAATGCTTGTAGGTCTTTGGTAACCCACTGTGTGTGTGTGTCTGTGTGTGTATGTACTTTCACATATATTTAAGTATCTATGTAATTTAAATAATTTATAATATTTTTTGGATGTCTTGCCTGAGGAGGACCTGATTTTCTGAACCTGAGCTGCCATGACAGGATTCATAGGCTTTAGAATATTAGTTCTCCCTAATATCACAGAACATAAGTGGAAAATCACATTGTACAGTCTATTGGTACAAATCTGTGATCTCTCTTTTTCTTTTTGTCTTGGTAGGACTCAGGTACCACTGAAGATATTTTGTGAAGGCTTGTTGAACAACACCTAACTTTTAATTCATTTATTTTTTTTTTCATTTATTTTTTAATTGAAGGAAAATTGCTTTACAATGTTATTTTGGTTTCTGCCATACAACAACACAATTCAGCCATAACTATACATATATCATCTCCCTCTTGAGCCTCTCTATATAATAAGTACCTAACTTTTTGAGGGATGTACCATGGCATATAACAATCATCTAAAGATCCCTTTTTCCAAAACACTGATAAATGCAGTTTCTACAGATAGTGTCCCTTTTCATTTCGGCACTGACAGCTCAGTTCCTCCCCTCACAAAGTTCTAGTTTATCTAGCAAGGGGTTTTCTGCATTTAAAAAGTAGGCTGATGAGCTGTTATTTGAAAGATATATCCAGAGTAATGTATAAAGTTATGTACTTAGCTTCCTAGGTGGGGCAGTGGTAAAGAATCTGCCTACCAATGCAGGAGATGCAAGAGAGGTACGTTCAATCACTGGGTAAGGAAGATCCCCTGGAGGAGGAAATGGCAACCCACTCCAGTATTCTTGTCTGAAGAATCCCATGCACAGAGGAGCCTAGCAGGCTATAATCCATGGCTTTGCAAAGAGTTGGACACAACTTAGCAATTGAGCACTCATCCAGCGTAATGAGCCTGCTCACATAAAAAGATCAAAATCAAGCCCACAGAAAAGCAGGTTCCCCTCAGGCAAGCCATCTTAAGATAGAACGTCCTCACTGCCACTATTTGTCTATGGAAACAACTCTCATCATAAAGAGACACCACTGAAAACCCAAAGATACTTGGTCCCACTGACTCCCCTGCCTCCATTCTCTATGTTGTGTCTCCACAAGGCTGGCCATTGAAGAGAAGGTGTCCATATTCATGCCACGTTTCCAATATCCTGACTCCTCTACTCATCTCTCCCAGACCAAACCCCACCAAAACTGTCAAAAAGTGGTCCCTTTTCTGTTAGGGGCTCCCCCACGTTCCCCAAGAATGAATCTACTATTCAAAGTTCTTCTCAACCAAAAATCTCCATCCACCAAAGTCAATACCCTGCAGTGGCAGATCATTTGACCCTCAAATGATTCTCAGTAAGTATTTATCAAATGGAAGAGAAATGATCGATCCTTCTCCAAAACAAAAGGAGACATTTCAGTGAATGGGAGAGTGAAGAAGAAGGAAATAAACCTTTCCTGGCCTCTGTTTGTGTTAAGAAATTGTTCTAGATATTTTGTTATATTAACACGAACATTTCATTGCATTATTACTAACACCAACACCAATTTTAACATTAACAAATACTGACTCTGATACTGATAATAATGTTGACACCAGTACCAGTACAAATATTAATAGAAATACTATCTACTGACACCAATACTAGCAAATATTGATGCTGATACTGAACTAACACAACATTTTCAGGTTTTAATCTACATGGAGGGATCCAAAGAGAGTAGAACTCCTGGCTTCTTACCCTCTCCCTTGCCTATCTTCTTCATGGAGAAAGAATGAGTTATCTAACAGATGAGCAGCAGTCACTGATCAGTTAAAAGGCTGTAATCCCTGAAGATTAGTCACTTTTCATCTCAGCCTGCCCAAGAACTGCCCACAAGAGGCAGTGACCCTAGGTAAGAGTGTCTATAGAACCCAAAGTCCTTCAGGTTCTGTCTAAAGGCTTGGATCTGAGGGCTGGTGGTACAGAGAGCAGGTTGGCCCATTTGACAACCTAGCTAAATGACCCCTCCAACAAAGCACCATCCATCACAAAGTTGATATTTTCTGGAGCAGGATGAAAATACCCAAGATCTGGAACACAGGACTCAATAAAGAAATAGAAATTAAGAGTTTTTGTACACACTGGATGGGGAAAATGAACTGACCTGGGACTGTAACTGTTTACACTGAAAATTTCTAAATTTCCTAAGAAGACAAACATCTCAAAAGCCTTCCTCTGAGAGAGGAAATAATAAAGAGAGTCCTTCCTTCCATACTACCTGTTATGGACTGATTTGTGTCCCGTACAGATCATATGCTGAAGTCCCAGCACCTCAGATTGTAACTGTATTTGCAGATAAGGACTTTAAAGAGATAATTAAGTTAAATGAGATCATTAGGGAGGCCTCTCATTCAGTATGACCGGTATCCTTATAATGAAAGGAAATTTGGACTCAGACATGCAGACATACAGAGGCAAGGCCATGTGAAAACACAGGGAAAAGACAGCCATTTGCAAGCCAAGGAGAGAGGCATTGGGAGAAACAAATCCAGACAATGCCTTTGTCTTGAACTTCTAGCCTCTAGAGCTGTGACAAAATAAATTTCTGTTGTTTAATTAAGTAAGCCACCTAGTCTGTAGAGCTTCGCTACAGCAGCCCCAGCTGTTGCAGCATACCACCCAACCTACCAAAGTGATAATGATGCTATTGACTTAATCTCTTGTTGGGAGAGTTCTCCCTGTTGTGCTTAAGTTCACAGTTCATGGGCACTGAGCAACAAGCATGGACTCAGCGGCACCCCGGCAAAGACAACTTTCTCTGTTTCTGCTCCTTCCCTCTCATCTGAACCTGTGTTATGGTCAGTGGCAGCACTAACAGTTGATCTAGAAATGTGATTCTTCCTGAGGTAGCAGTGGCTCCTGCATTTCTATCAAAGGAGAAATAAAATCTACCCACTGTTATTTTTAATTTTGCTTGGATTTGAACTTATTCCCACAACAGAGGAATCTGAGGAAGAGCTCAGGGGGTCAATTCATTTAGGGTGGCCAGACAACATATAGGATGCCCAGGTACATGAGAATCTCAGATAAATGACGAATAATTTTTTTAGTCTAATGTTCAAAATACTGCATAACTATTAGTCGTTGTTCTGAATTTCATATGTAACTGGGCACCCTGTTTGCTAAATACAATGACTGTACATTCAGGGCATCTTACTAACAGGAAATAAGAGAGTAAACCAACAAAAGACGTGAAAACTACCAAGTCCTTGAGAATAAGAAGCAGGAACTCACCTTAGTACCTGCACCACCCATTCACACACACACACACACACACACACACACCATGAGGTACTCAGCACAGTGTCTGCCTCAAAAGCACCAATAATCAGTTGTTGAACTGAACTAAGGTTTTAAAATTCGATTAATGTCTCCATTCAACAAGACCATGAATGGCAAAATACTACGAAAAAGTATAAATTAAAAAAATAAGTCAACAATTACCTGATTCTAAAGCTGAAAGGAGTTAAGAACCACCTCTCTACTGCCTCATCTCCTGGGGGTTGGGGGTAAACGTGGCTCAGTGTGCTTCCATGACTTATCGAAGACCTTATATTTGGCAGTAGCAGATCTGGGGCTATAACCAGACCACCCTAAGTTTGCAATTCTCCTCCCACACCCTGACACTAAAAATATTTCTGACAAAGGCAAACATTTTCTGGCCTAGAAAATTCCATGCCTACCTTCTCGGCCAGCTGCTTCAGCCATGTAAACAACCAACACCCACCAAGCTATTATGCATATTCTTTAGAGAAATCCAAGAAAGGGCTTTGCCCTTGCTTAAGCCCATAAAGAGTACTCTTACAGATGGGTGGAACAAAATAATGGGTCAAAAATAAATATAACTGCTGAAAAATTTTTAAGGCCTTTTACGTGAAACTGCTTTTCACTGATAGACACATCCGATTATACTAAAGAGCTTCTTTATCCATTTTTTTAAAGGCTGGCAGCTTCAGTTCAATAGTGTTAGTGAGACAATCCCTTAAGCTGTGTCAAAATGCCAGTTATCCGAGATGCCACCCAGATTTGAATGATTTAGAGAGAGACAAAACACAGAAAGAAGGAATCATCTTTTGACTACTGCTGCTTTTGACAAGGCCCCCTCCCCCACCCCTTTCCTGAAGCATCTTTCTCTATCAGTGGTGACAAGTGTCAATCAAACCTTCCACAGCCGAGGAAGGGGGAGGAATGGGCAGTGAAGGCAAGGAGAGGGGCTGGAGGAAGAAACATGAAACATTCTCAAACAATCGCTCAAGGAAGATTCCCTATCAGTGTGTGGTCTGGGAGAAAGAAGTCTTTTCCTCCCCGCCCGCTTCTAATCTCTAACCGACTATTTACCTCTTTTTATCAACTTGAATCTCTCTGTTGCTCCAAAGGCTCAAAAACAAATCGCTGGTCAGCCAGGATTAAGCTGCTTTGTTGCCAACGATTAGCAGGTTTGCTTGTAGTTTCAACATCTTCAGCAACAGCTGAATGTCAAATGATTCAGGAAATACTGGCCTTATTTTGGCCAAAGCCATACAAATGCTTGAAATAAAATGGGGGTACATTATCCTATAGAGAAGGTTCAAGAACATTCCATGTACATGTTTAATATGGACAGAATGAGAACTCTATCATTTGTATTTCTGTATTTTTTTTTAATGCAGCCATGATTTTGAAAAATATTACATATCAGCAACCTCTTGTCTCAAAGAAAATATCCAGTTTAAGTCCTAGACTCTCAGTTCAGTTCAGTTCAGTCACTCAGTCATGTCCGACTCTTTGTGACCCCATGAATTGCAGCACGCCAGGCCTCCCTGTCCATCACAAACTCCCAAAGTTTACGCAAACTCATGCCCATCGAGTCGGTGATGCCATCCAGCCATCTCAGCCTCTGTCGTCCCCTTCTCCTCCTGCCCCCAATCTGTCCCAGCATCAGGGTCTTTTCCAACAAGTCAACTCTTCTCATGAGATGGCCAAAGTATTGGAGTTTCAGCTTCAGCATCAGTCCTTCCAATGAACACCCAGGACTGATCTCCTAGGATGGACCGGTTTGATCTCCTTGCAGTCCAAGGGACTCTCAAGAGTCTTCTCCAACACCACAGTTCAAAAGTATCAATTTTTCGGCACTCAGCTTTCTTCACAGTCCAACTCTCACATCTATACATGACCACTGGAAAAACTATAGCCTTGACCAGACGGACCTTTGTTGGCAAAGTAATGTCTCTGCTTTTTAATATGCTATCTAGTTTGGTCATAACTTTCCTTCCAAGGAGTAAGCATCTTTTAATTTCATGGCTGCAGTCACCATCTGCAGTGATTTTGGAGCCCCAAAATTCTAGGAAATGTTTAATCCAAACACATTTACACAGAGGCACATTTACCAACAAAACAAAACAAAACCCTCATTAAGTATTTTGAGGTTCAAAATCCACATTGCAAAAAAAAACAAAAAAAATCCACATAACATTCATTTTTTGAATACCTACTATGTGCTAGGTACTGTGTTGGACAATAAATAAAAAGAATAAAATCCGTTCCCAGTTTTCAAGAGTTGTCTATTGCACTCACTTATATACACTTTAATCATTAAAAAAAAAACAAACCTCAATAATATAATTACCTGGGACTCTGCTATGCTATTTATACAGCCTTGAAGGTCAGGGACTATACTTTCATCTATATCCTCTAACAGTGGTCTCTAATAGTTTTGGCACCAGGGACCAGTTTTGTGGAACACAATTTTCCCACAGATCAGGAAGAGGGAGGAATTGTTTAGGGATGATTCAAGTGCATTATATTTATTTTGCACTTTATTTCTAATCTTATGCCACCGCTGATCTGACAAGAGGTACTGGCCTGTGGGCTGGAAGCTGGGGACTCTTATTCTATTATACTTCACACCAATCTTCCAAATGGTAGTTTCTCAAGGTAGAATCATGGTGTAGGGAAAGGTACTAATAGAGAGTCAGAGGTTCAGTCTATCATTGATTTTGTGGACATAGACAAACCCCTTAACCAGTGGGTCCTTTTGGCATTCTGCATTTATAATGAGGGAAACCCCTTTCCATCCTCCCTTTCAATGCCAATGTCTGTGATTCCTTGACCCTGGAGCAAGGAGACTGAATAGCAGAGTTTAAGGATTTTTTCTGATACTAAGCAACTTGAGGGCAGAATTTTTCTCTCTCACTGAATCCCCAAGGACACAGTGGCCTGTAATAAAGATTGACATACTTGAAATTTATGTCAAAAGTCTATGAAGCAGAAAAGAAAGCAGCAAGAGTAGCTTCAGCAAGTTCCTAGGGCTCAAGATATAGGAAAGACCTAGAGCAGACGCCACTTTATATATGGTAACTTTTGAGGCAACCAGCAAGTCCACGGGTCTTGCAGACAGGAGGAGATAATTGTTGAGTACTTCCAGGTAATAATGTACTATAGGAATGGGACCAGGGATGAAGGGAAGGCCACAGTCTTGGTAGAGCCTGAAATACTAGCTTTACAAAAGAAACTTTCCCCATTTCCCTTGTGTAAATATATTTTGCCTACAAGGAAAATTTCTCCCATCCCTGAATGAATCTACTTCTGTCCCTACCTAGATGCCCCACCTCAAATTAGGAATGCAATAGTGCATTTACCTTGTGTGGGGTACAGGAGGGGGCTGGATCAATCCCAAGTGTTACCTGTCCTGCTTCTTTCTCAGGAATCTTGCTCTATCATTTCTCTCATCTTCTACTGTACCACCAGCCTCCTCCTCTCCATCATCTTCTTTCACTCAGTCTACAAACATGTTCAATTCATCTTAATCCATTCATTCTTAAACTGTAAATCACATTTTAAATACTCTCTGGGAATGACATCTGTTTTTATCTTTCCCATTTTTATAATTTTCAATTCTTTTCCTTTTTTTTATAATTTTCAATTCTTTTTCTTGTCATTGCTGTCTAGAGTCTTTGATATAGAATTGATTAGACATGGCTATAGTAAATATCTTTGCCTTATTTCATAGCTATAAGGGAATGACTTTCAGTGTTTGCAGTAAATATTTATTAGCTATCTTTTGCCAGATGAAGCATATTTCTTCTATTTTGGGTTTGCTAGGAGAATTTTTTCTCAAATGTGCTTTAATTGTATTGATTTTTCTGTATCTCTTTACATGATAAATTACAATAATAAAGTTTCTAATGATGATCCTAACATCCATTTCTGGGATGAGCTCAAATTACAGAGTGCATCTCTAAATGAGCTTTGCTAATAATTTTTAGAATTTTTCATCTATATTCATGAGTGAGTTACACTTTTTTAAAAGTTTTTTTGGTGTAGACTATTTTTTTAAAGTCTTTACTGAGTTTATTGGGGGATCCCCTGGTGGCTCAGATGGTCTGAGTTTATCACAACGTTGCTTCTGTTTTAGGTTTTGGTTCTTTGGCAATGAGGCATGTGGGATAGTAGTTCCCTGATGAGGGATCAAACCCACACCACCCGCACTGGTAGGTAAAGCCTTAACCGCCGGACCACCGGGGAAATCTCCATGAATGAGTTATATTTAATTTTCCCCTCATAGTTTTCTTGTTTACTGGTATCAAACTTACACAAATTCCCAAAATAAGCTGGGTAGTAAAACTATTTTTCCCCTTGGAGAAAGATCTAAGATTGGGATTAGCTATTTGTTGACTATTTTCTAGAGTTTATAAAAATCATGTGGGCATGGTGTTTTTATTGCAGGAAAATTTTAAGCTACAGATATAATTTCTCTAATGATTATAAGACCACTCAGATTTCTACATTATTTTGAATCTACTTTGGTTATTTGTAATAATTTTCTAGAGATTTGTCTTCAAAATATTTTGTTATAAAGATACTTGTCATTTTCTCTTATTACCTTTTAAATTTATGTTGTATTCATAATTATTTCCCTGTTTTCATTTTTAACATAACTGAAGTTTTTCTTCTCTTTCTCTATTGATCCTACCAAAGGCAGGAATATTGGTCTTCTAAATGAATTAGATTTTGTTGATTTCTTTGTTGATTTTCTCAGTTTTATGATTTGATTTTTCATCTATTTTGTTGTTATAGTAATCTCTTGGATTTCTTTTTAATTTCTCTGGATTTCTTATGCTGTTCTTTGTATAACAAGTTAGATGTTTAATTCATTAGCCTTTGACCTTTCTTTTTTCTAGATAAAAGCATTCAAGGCTGTGAATTTCTCTACTATAGTTGTGTCCCACAGGTTTTATAAATATCTTTTTTTATTATTCACATGATATTTATACTTTCCAATGTCATATCTTCTATAACTCATAAATCATTTCAAAGTATGCTTTAGATTTCCAAATATATAGTTTTAAAAAAATTATCTCTTTTCAATATCAATCTTTAATTTAATTGTGGTCTTATATACACTATTTCTTAAATTTGTTGATATCTTCTTTACAATACATAATATGGTTCATCTTTATAACTTTTTCATATGCTTAGGCAGTAGTCCATACTTGCCTATTAGAATAATCTCATTAGTTTTATTCATCAAGTCTTCTATATAACTTCCTTGTTTGACTACTGTTCTGGAGAGATTTATCATGGTAAGTTTTGAGGGTTGTGGCTGCTGAGGACGAGCACAGATGCTTGTGGTAAAAGAGAGGGAAGAGCACTTGATATTACATCGCCCTGCCCACACCCACTGCCTTGGTGCACGTCACATCGCACTTAACTGTTTGGCATGCTGGAAGAATACAGGTCTCCATACAACTTTTCATTTTACTTCTTTCCTTGACCCTTTCCCCCAGTGCTCTCACATACTTAATATTACTAAAACATTAGATCACTCACTCTGCTTCCCTGTCATGGCTCGCCTTTGCCCCTGCTGTTCCCTTCTCTTTTAACGACCTTCCCCGATCCACATACACATATTAAAACCCCCACATCCTTTGGTACTTTATATAGAAAAGTGTAAGGTCTCCATCCCCAAACTATCAGATCTAAAAACGAAATCAGCAAGGTTTCAGCATAAAAGATTAACATAGAGAAATCTGTTGTACTTCTCTACGTTAATAATGAAATATCAGAAAGAGAAAGTTAAAAAAATTTTTTTTAAATTGCACCAAAATGAATAAAATACCTAAGAATAAACTTGACCAAGGAGGTGAAAGAACTATACTCTGAAAACTATAAAATACTGATGAATAAAACTGAAGATTATACAAATAAATGAAAGGATATCCTGTGTTTTGGGGCTGGAAAAATTAATATTGTTAAAATGGCTATGCTTCCCAAAGCAATCTAGAGATTTAATGCAATCCCTATCAAAATACCTATGGATATTTTTTGAAGAACTAGACCAAATAACTCTAAAATTCATATGGAGCCACAAAAGATCCTAAATTGCCAAAACAATCTTGAGAAAATAACAAAGTTGGAGATATAACCCTCCAAGACTTCAGACTATATTACAAAGCAACTGTAATCAAAACAGCATGGTATCAACTCTCTCTCTCTCTCACACACACACACACAAAACCCCAAAATCAATGGAACAATATAGAGAGAACAAAAATAAACCCATGCACTTATAAGCAATTAATTTACAACAAATAAGAATATATATGATGGAGAAAATAAAAAAATATACAATGGAGAAAAGACATTTTTTTCAACAAGTGGTGCTGGGAAAACTGGACAACCACTTGTAAAACAATGAGATTAAAACATTCTCAGGGATGTCTCTGATGGTCCAGTGGCTAAGACTCTTGTTCCCAAGAGGGAGGCCTGGGTTCAATCCTTGGTCAAGGAACTAGATCCCACTTGCCACAACTAACAGTTTGTATACTGCAATGAAGATCAAAGATTCTGAAGACCACAACTAAGATCTGGTGCATCCAAATAAATTAAAAAACAAATATTTTTTTAAAAAAAGAACATTCCCTCACATCTTATACAAAAATAAACTCAGAATGCTGAAAGACCTAAATGTAAGAGTGGAAACCATAAAAATCCTTGAAGACAACATAGGCAGAACACAATTTGACATAAACCAGAGCAATATTTTTTTGGATTGGTGTCCTAAGGCAAAGGAAATAAAAGCAAAAATTAACAATTGCGACCTAATTAAACTAACAGCTTTTGCATAACAAAGGAAACTATCAATAAAATGAAAATATTATAGCAGAAAATACTTGCAAATGATGTGACTAACAACAGTTAACATCCAAAAAATATAAACAGCTCTTATAATTCAATATCAAAAAAAAACCCAATCAAAAAATGGGCTGAAGACCTGATTAGATATTTTTTCTTTTTTTCCAAAGAAGACATAGGGATGGCTAATAGGCACATGAAAATATGCTCAACATCACAAAATCTTGTTTGCTCAGTCATTCAGTCGTGTCCAACTTTTGTGACCCCATGGACTATAGCCTGCCAGGCTCCTCAGTCTATGGGGATTCTCCAGGCAAGAATACTGGAGTGGGTTGCCATGCCCTCCTCCAGGGGATCTTCCCAATCCAGGGATCAAACTCAGGTCTCCCACACTGCAGGCAGATTCTTTGCCATCTGAGCCAAATCAAAACAACAGATATCACTTCACACCTGTCAGAATGCCCATCATCAAAAAATCTATAAATAAGAAACAATGAGGAGGATGCGGTATATGCAAAACAGAAACAGATTCACAGACACAGAAAGCAAACTTGTGGTTCCCAAAGAGGAGAGAAGGGAGGGGAGGGACAAACAGGGGTGTGGGACTAACAAGCAACTGTATGTAAAATACACAAACAACAAGGCTTCACTATATAGCACAGGGAGTTATAGTCAGTATCTTATAATAACATAATGCAGTATAATCGTAAAAATACTGAATCACTATGCTGTACATCTGAAACTAATGTAATGCTGCAAATTAGCTGTAATCAAAAATCATAAAATAAAAACCCCTATGTCCTTTAAGAATCTCCTCAGATTCCCCCTTTCTCTAAAAATCAATAGTACTCACTGTATTTCTCAGTTTTTGTCTTATTTTATATTGCATGATATTTTCATGAACATATATTCTTTCTGACTCTTTGTGACCCCATGGACTGTAACCCACCAGGCTTCTCTGTCCATGGGATTCTTTAGGCAAGAATATTGGATTGGATTGCTATGCCCTCCTCCAGGGGATATTCCATATACCTGTATCTATTCTCTTTTAAATTCTTTCCCTATTTAGGTTGTTGCATACTATTGAGCAGAGTTCCCTGTGCTATACAATATGGTTATCCATTTTAAATTTAGCAGTGTGTACATGTCAATCCCAAACTTCCTAACTATCCCTCCCTATCCCTGACCCTTCCCCATTGGTAGCCATAAGTTCTAGAAATTGATCATTTTTGTAGCCCAACACTACCTAGGAAAGTATCAATATATAAATAGTAAAAGAATATGCAAATTTTCACATTCAAATGCAGAAAATTTCATGCCTATAAGTTTACTAATTAAAAATCACTTTGAAAGAATCTGTCTGCCTAAACATCATAAATGTTCTGGTATAAAGCAAACTAATTATAGGATACGAATAGACTTCCATAAATACTACTGACATTTTTACACTAATTGTTGTGTAATTCAAGACCCAGATGTTCCAGACTTGTACTAAAACAACTTGAATCAATTTGGCAGCTCATTTCACACCCCTGGCAGGCTTTGTGACACATCACATCCCATTTCCTACTTAGCTGGATTTGTCAACATCTTCTCCAATATGGTAACTGAATGGCTAAAGATAGAGCATCAAGAGAGGCTCAATGTTAGGATTAAAAAAAACAATAAAATATTCATCATTTTAGAAGTTGCTTTCAAATTTTATTTTTTTCATGAAATATTAATAATTAAGATGATCTTTCTTTAGACAAAGTTATGTTCCCTGCTTATTTACCTTTTATGCAGAGTACGTCATGCTAAATGCCAGGCTGGAAGACTCACAACCTGGAATCAAGATTGCCAGGAGAAATATCAACAATCTCAGATATGCAGATGATACCATTCTAATAGCAGAAAGCAAAGAGGAACTAAAGAGCCTCTTGATGAGGGGGAGAGAGGAGAGTGGAAAAGCTGGCTTAAAACTCAACATTCAAAAAACTAAGATCATGGCATCTGGTCTCATCACTTCATGGCAAATAGGTGGGGAAAAAATGGAAACGGTGACAGACTTTATTTTCTTGGGCTCTAAAATCACTGTGGATGGTGACTGCAGCCATGAAATTAAAAGACAGTTGCTACTTGGAAGAAAAGCTATGACAAACTTAGACAGTGTCAGGCGATGCCTAGATGGCGTCACTGACTCAATGGATGTGAGTTTGAGCAATCTCCAGGAGACAATGAAGAACAGGGAGGCCTGGTATGCTGCAGTTCATGTGGTCACAAAGAGTCGGACACGACTTAGCACCTGAACAGCAAAAATATTTATAATGATTTTCAGAAGAATTTTTTTTCTTGTGGAAGCCTATATATATAGGTGCACCTTGTAATGATATCAAGGCAGTAGAGGTCTGAGTATAGAGTAAGCCACCTCACCTGGGTCTGAAATCAAACTCCACCATTGACTAGCATGAGAGCTTAATCAAGTTATGTAACTTGTCTGTACTTCACTTTCCTCATCTAAAAGTGGCTTTAATCCTAGTACTTGTCTAACGTGTTGTGCGTGCATGCTCAACGGCTCTGTCATGTCCGACTCTTTGGGAGCCCATGGACTGTATCTCGCCAGGCTCCTTTGTCCATGGGATCTTCCTGGCAAGAATACTGGAGTGGATTGCCATGCTGTCCTCCAGGGGATCTGCCCATGTCTTCTTGTGTCCCGTGTTGAACCCGTGTCTCCTGCATCTCCTGCATTGGCAGGTGGCTTCTTTACTGCGGAGCAACCTGGAAAACCCCTAACAATGTTGATATAAGCATTGAGAGCTCATAAACACAAAGTTTTTAGAGGAATGCCTTTCACACATGACAAGTGAATTCCTATAAGGTTAATACTGTGCTTGGAGAGCCAACTACAACAACCTCTCACTTACATGATGAATTTATGTGCTTTAAAAAATAAAGTAATGAAGAAATTTGAACTTAAAATATGTGTATCTGCACTTTCTTTGAAACAGCTTGTGTAAAATTCTTGCCAATTCTGGTGGTGCTGTATGTCAGCAAAAAAGTTCAGAAATGCTCATAGTGACCCTGGAAAAAGAATCTCTTCTCAGTTAAATGCAAGAGTTTCTCTGGAGAATCCACCTTCCAGTTGCTGTTGTTACAGGACTCTGAGATAATATTTTTTGAAATCCTGAATGTTTTATTGTTTTTCTTCATTTTATAAATAAATTCACTTGATTTAAACATTTTGATTAACCACTACTTTTCAACATCTTAGTCATCCATTGTATGCATTTGTGAGTCAGGTCTGTATTCTAACTTCACATGTGCTTTTAACCTTTCATGTCAAATGAGACATTTTAATATGTATTTTAATATGGGGATTCTAAGTGTACACTGAGATAATAAATTACTGGTTGGATTTTGCCAGATGAACAGACTCTTTCAACTATAACCGGAAACCTAGTTCCCCTAATGGCCTGAAAACTAAATACACCTCTAAAAACACTTACCTTGAAGTCAATGAGTTGTTCATTTGTGCCATGGGATCTGCCAGTTTTTATCACCTGAAAATGTCTTCTTTAATCATCGTTGAAATGTACATTTTCACTTGGATGGTATTTGTGATTATCTCAGTTCACTAAACTGCAAACCTGATTATTCTCCCAATTAAAACAGCAGTGGTTGCCTATTTCTCAGCAAGACACATGGATCCACAACAGGGTCTTGAATGACCAAGATTTCATTTCTTTCTCAGAATATTTCATACGATTCAGTAATCAGTAAAATTGCTTCTTCTACAATGGGCACCCTCTGTCATTAGTGAGAATTAGCAAAGTTCTATTTCCTTTAAGAAAAAATAAAGTGGTCTATTACTGTGAATAAACGTGCTCTTTTTTGTGTGAAGACTCCTTTTAATTTTAAGGAAGGCTTTCATGCTTTTGTGTTGTGAATTAAATCACCATTTCATGAGGTTTATCTTTGGCCAGGAAGGAAGAAAATCAATCTTTCATTAAATCAGTGAGACCAAAAAAATCATGCTCACCAAAAGGACTGTAGACCTGGCAGATGCAACCACGTGTCCAATGGAGAGCATCCAGGGACACGTCACCCTGCATCCCATGATCAGACACTGCAAAATGTACATTATTTCTGTTAAGGAAATACCATACAATTTTCATTGGAAGGACTGATGTAGAAGCTGAAACTCCACAGTGTAGCCACCTGATGTGAAGAGCCGACTCACTGGAAGAGACCATGATGCTGGGAAAGATTGTGAGCAGAAGGAAATGGGGGCAACAGAAGATGAAATGGTTGGATAACATCATGGATTCTATGGACATAAGTTTCAGCAAACTCCAGGAGATAGTGAAGGACAGGCAAGCCATGGCAAGCAAAGAGTCAGACACAGCTTAGTGACTGAACAACAACAATATAGTTTTTAATTTTAAACAGCGGCATTAATGTCAATATCCCTTAAGTGGCTTGTTGACATGTGGGTTTGGATATATTGGAGTTAAATCACATGTGCTCTGAAGTATAACATGTGCAACTTGTCCTGAGAGTAATCACACAGCCTATAGATTTGTCATGACAGAACCTCCTTGGCAAACATGTTAGCTGGTGTCTCCTGGTGGGCTGGGTTGGAACTTCAAACGTCAAGTCCTCTACAATGCTGTATGTGTGTTCACGCGTGTGCACATGTGTGTGGTATGTGTAGGGAGAGGTTGGGGATGCTGGTGGAAGTGAAAAAGGGGATCAGACCAAACTGAGATGAGAGACAACACTGATTCAGTGAAAAGAGCCCAGGCCCTGGAACCAATTTCAACCCAGCTTTGTCACTTACTCACTTGCTACCTTGGGCAGGTTCACTAGCTGAACTGTGACTCCTTATTTATAAAATGGACATATGCTTAACTCATGTAGTAGTTAGAAAGATTCTTGATAATGAATGTGCTTATCCCATAGTAGGTGTATCCATTTGTTTTCATTGTGTAGCAAACCAACCCTTGGAGGTGGTGGTTAAGTCCCCTCTCCTGAGGGCTTTAGAAAGAGCACTCAAGATGACTCCTTGAGTTTTTAGGTATTTTTTCTCAAACACATATAGATGTGGATAAATGCATATGAGGGATTTCTATTAGGCTGCAAATAGGCATTCTATAAAAGTGGGATAAAATAAAGCCTTCCTTGTGAATTTCTTGTGAGCACTGAGTTATTTCATATAAATGCTTAAAATACAGCCTAAAACATACAAAATGCTCCAGAAATTCTACATATTATCATTATTGTCATCATCATCATCAGAACAGGACCAAAATGTCATTAGGGTCCCAGGAAGTCCTTGGGAACAGCTTTGGTCCTTGTTTCTCCTCTTCCTTTTGTCTAATCTCTCACCTGTCTCTTTTCTCTGCATCACTTTCAGGACATCTTTCTCTTTCTACAAACTGGTTTCCTCCTACTATCCTCCACATGTTTTTCGGTTTCTCACAATTTTGAAGAGCAAATATCCCTGGGCTGCCATTGCTAAGTTAGCCCTCACCTTCAGCTACACTGCCAGGTGGAAAATTCACTTCATGTTTCCCACCATGAAAGAAGCTGATTAGTCCAGCTTATCTTTCTGCATTGGCCATAGGTGGTTAGATAGCCAGCTTAAGATTGACTCTCCTTGGATCAGATATCCATCTCTGGTCCAATCAGCTGTGAATGAGAGAAGTGGGTGATTTCTCTTGGAAAGGGGTATGGGGGGTATAAATAAGACTGGTCTTCTCAATACTCTTCCAAACCATATTGGTCTGGTGAATTGAGAAGGAAACTCTGAGGATGCAGATGGCAAAAACTGTTGCTTTATCAGGATGAAGGTAGGAACTGGAGACAAAATGTGCCTGAACTTCCAGCAGTGGTTGAGGAAGAACTGGGGAAAGAAGTCAGGAAAAACAAAGAGGCTATATTACAAGTAAATACAGCTCTGAAAACTAAAGCATTCAACCCACCGTTATAGATCTTCCATCATGTGCAAAAACCCTTCAGATAGTTCATGAATAAAACATCAATGTTTACTGAACGTTACCATGCACCAGGACTTCCCAGGTGGCACTAGTGGTAAAGAACCCACCTGCCAATGCAGGAGACATAAAAGGCTCAGATTTGATCCCTGGGTCAGGAAGATTCCTGGAAGAGGGCATAGCAACCCATTCCAGCATTCTTGCCTGGAGAATCCCATGGACAGAGGAGCCTGGCGGGCTACAGTCCACAGGGTCACAAAGTGTCAGACACGACTAAAGCGACTTAGCGCACGTGATGCACCATGTACCAGGCCTAAGATAAGTCCTTGACATGTACAAAATGCATTTCTCTTTTTTTCTAAGTGAAAAAAGTAAGTTTTATTCGGGTCTAGCCGATCGATGATGTTGTGATAGTTTCCGGTGAACAGCAAAGGGACTCGGCCATACATATACGTATAATCATTCTTATCTAGCCATTGCAACAACTCTGGGTCCGACAAAGAGACCATCAAAATGCCTCACAACCTCAATGACCCAGACATAAAGTGATATGAGCAGATGCCAACCAGAAGTAACTGGTGAGACCATGCAGGGTTTAATGTCAGCTCTAGAGGTAGCTTCTATTATTATCACCATTGGTAAATGGAAAACTAAAACACAGAAGAAAAGACGTGCTGAAAAGTCTGGATGATGGATATTTGAAATGGGGCATCTAATTCCAGAGTTCTCACATCCTTACCTACCAACTATGAAGCTCAGAAGTGTCACACATGTTCCTGATGAACTAGAGTTAAGTAACGATACAACCAGACACAAAGGTAGTTGGACTGTAGTAATGGCCTATAGCAGTTTTTATGTAATACTGTAAATGAAATAAAATCATTGTTTTAACAGGAATACTATGGGTTTCCTTGGCAGCTCAGATGGTAAAGAGTCTGCCTGCAATGCAGGAGATGTGGGTTTGATCCCTGGATTGGGCAGATCCCCTGGAGAAGGGAATTGTACCCTCTCCAGTATTCTTGCTTGGAGAATTTCACAGACAGAGGAGCCTGGTGGGCTACAGTACATGGGGTCGCAAGGAGTCAGACAGGACTAAGCAACTAACACACACAATCAATTCCTACTTCAAGATTCACTCCAAACATTACGCCTTCCTTGTAGTCTTTCCTGAGTTCCCCCACCCTGCTCCATGCACAGAACGAGTCACATCTTCCTTGGGATAGGAACACAGCATACACACCTCTATCAAAGCATATCTTATGTTGTATTGAAATTACTTATATGTACATTTTTCCAGGAAGACTGTGAGCTCCTGGATGGCAAGGATTACTACTTTTTTGAGTTATCCTTGTGTCTGGATTATCTAATTTGGGACAGAGCAGATACCTTATACATGTTACTGAATGGATGAAAGAATGAATGAGTGACTGACAAAACCAACTGCTCATGGTAGAATGTTGTTCTTATATCTTTTAATCATTGTGAAGAGACAAAAACCACTTACAGAGATGTAAATATCTAGTTAGATTTCTATTACATTTCTTTATTATTTATTACTATATTCTACTGTATTTTGGGGAAAGTGATCAAATTTATTGACAAGGATTATAAAAACCACTTGGCCTCAAAATGCACAATGGCATTGTTTTTATTTTTTTTAATAAATTCAACATGAGTACACATATTTTTCAGATGAATGGATGATAATGTTTTCTGATATGCAGGACGATAAACTGGTTTACTGATTTACTGGTAAACTGGCTTACTGAAAGGAAACATGGGGAAGTATTTCTAAAATACCATTTCCAACACAGAAGTCACTTATATTTCATATGCTATTAACTTTCCTTTTCTGCATTCTGAATTTTTTTCAAAAAAATTATTTTAAAATTATTTAGGAATTAAATAAATTAGTTAAATTTATTAGTTGAATAAATTAATTAAGTAAATTAGTTAACATACCAATCAATGCAGTGGGAAAAAAATACTGGAAAAGTGCATTGTGTTTTAGTTAACTACAAACTCCTAGTTAGTACATTGATTTTTTATTTTTTTGCTTTTCAATCAGTTATTTCAGCAAAAACTTATGAGACAAAATGTAAATCAAAAAAACTAGGCTCATTTCAGAAGTGCTTAATATTCTAAAAAATAAAGTTCAATTATTGGACGGGCTTCCCAGATGGCTCAGTGGTAAAGAATCCTCCTACCAGTGCAGGAGACATGGGTTTGATCCCTGGGTCAGGAAGGTCACCTGGAGAAGGAAATGGCAACCCACTCCAGTATTCTTGCCTGGGAAATCTCATGGACAGAGGGGCCTCACAGGACTACAGTCCATGGGGTCGCAAATCATCTAGCACAACTTAGTGACTAAAAGCAACAACAAAATTATTGAATAGCAATTATATTTTAGGTAATGTCTTAGGCTCTGATAATATAAAATTAATAGTCATGTGCAATGGCATTGCTTTTAAATCTTGGTGAAAAAAGTAGCTGTTTTGCTTTTAACTAATTTTTATTAGGCATTTCTTCCTGTGTCCTCCTCTCCTGTTCCTGCCTTTCCCTCTCCCTGCCTCTTCACATCACACACCACTGAGAAGCCACTTCATTTATTTAGACCCCATTTTAGTGGATTAGTCATTCACCTAATGGAGCTGGCCTCTCCGGTTCGGAAAGTAAACATGTTGAAAAGTAAATACAACTGAACAGATCGAGTAACTATGTCCGGTGGCTGCACCTGCCATTTGGACCACTTTCCACGGGCAATTTGAAAACTAGCTGGCAGAATTCTTTACCTTCTGAAGGCCAAATAGAAAGAGCACTGGAACATGAGTTTGGGAATCTCAGGTCCCATCCAGAGTTTTGATCTTAAGAGCGATGTGACTGTTGTTGGCTGGTCCCTTTTCTTTCTGGGTCTCATTTTCCTGGTTTTTAAAAGAGAGGGTTGGACAAAATTACCTCTAAAAGTCTTTCCCATCTTAAAATTCTACATTCATTCCTTTAATAAATATGCAGTCACGCTCTGCTCGAGTCCGGCACTCTGCAAGGCACTGCAGGGACAAGGAGGCATGGACAGCATGGCTTCTGCCCTCAGGGCTTGACGTTAACAGAAGTGCTTTGTTGTTGTTCTAGTTAGTAAATCGTGTTCAATACTTTTTCAACCCCACGGACTGTGGCCCACCAGGCCCCTCTGTCCATGGGATTTCCCAGGCAAGAATACTGCAGTGGGTCGCCATTTCCTTCCCCAGGGGATCTTTCTGACCCAGGGATCGACTCTGTGTCTCCCGAATAAGGCAGGCAGATTCTTTACCACTGGGAAGCCCAACTGAAACACACAGGATCAAAAGCAAGCTTGAAATGTATGTTAAACTCATTTTTAAAATGTATTTATCAATATTTGGCTGTCAGCTCTTAGCTGCAGCACACAGGATCTTCATTGCATCATGTGGGATCTTTCGTCAAAGCACAGGGACTCTCTATGTGTGGTGCCCTAGCTTGGTTGCTCCACAGCACGTGGGATCTTAGTTTCCCGGTCAGGGATCAAAGCCATGTGCCCTGCATTGGAAGGTGGATTCATAATCACTGGACCACCAGCCAAGTCCCTTAGGCTCATTTTTTTCAAGGCTACTTAGCCTGTTATAAATCCTTTTCAAGGAATGATCTTCATTAAGTCCCACAGTTTTGTACCTATATATTTAACTAAACATTTGCTGAATCTTGTTATCTGGTAAGCTCCTCTAAAGACAATTGAAGAGGTAAATATTTTCTCATGGTGGATGTGTTGTTTTTTTTTTTTTCCCTCTTCCTTCTCCTTCCTTTGGCTCACAGAGTTTACCATTTCATGTCTTAGAACTTTTGGTTTGGTTTAGTTTGGCTTGGTTTCCTTTCTTTTTTTTTCCTAACTGAGCCACTTGGCATGTGGGATCTTAGCTCCCTAACCAGGGATCAAACCAGAGCTCACCACAGTGGAAGTGGGAAGTCCTAAACACTGGATCACCAGGGAATTCCCTCCCACTTTTAGAACTTGATTCACACAGGTTCTCCAACCTCTTGACTCCAATAAGCCAACAAAAGAACTAACTGTTAACTTTCTTCTCAGAAGCTTTCCAAATTCAGCACTGGAACTCAGCTCTGAGACCCACCTGTTCTGAGATGAAATTGAAAGTGAAAGTCACTTAGTCATATCCGACTCTTTGCAACCCCATGGACTCTGCAGTCCATGGAATTCTCCAGGCCAGAATACTGGAGTGGGTAGCATTTCCCTTCTCCAGGGGATCTTCCCAACCCAAGGATCAAAACCAAGTCTCCCACATTGTGGGCAGATTCTTTTTTTTTTTCAATTATTTTTATTAGTTGGAAGCTAATTACTTCACAACATTGCAGTGGGTTTTGTCATACATTGACATGAATCAGCCATGGAGTTACATGTATTCCCCATCCCGATCCCCCCTCCCACCTCCCTCTCCACTCGATTCCTCTGGGTCTTCCCAGTGCACCAGGCCCGAGCACTTGTCTCATGCATCCCACCTGGGCTGGTGATCTGTTTCACTATAGATAATATACATGCTGTTCTCTCGAAACATCCCACCCTTGCCTTCTCCCACAGAGTCCAAAAGTCTGTTCTGTACATCTGTGTCTCTTTTTCTGTTTTGCATATAGGGTCATCATTACCATCTTTCTAAATTCCATATATATGTGTTAGTATGCTGTAATGATCTTTATCTTTCTGGCTTACTTCACTCTGTATAATGGGCTCCAGTTTCATCCATCTCACTAGAACTGATTCAAATGAATTCTTTTTAATGGCTGAGTAATATTCCATGGTGTATATGTACCACAGCTTCCTTATCCATTCGTCTGCTGATGGGCATCTAGGTTGCTTCCATGTCCTGGCTATTATAAACAGTGCTGCAATGAACATTGGGGTGCACATGTCTCTTTCAGATCTGGTTTCCTCAGTGTGTATGCCCAGGAGTGGGATTGCTGGGTCATATGGCAGTTCTATTTCCAGATTTTTAAGAAATCTCCACACTGTTTTCCATAGTGGCTGTACTAGTTTGCATTCCCACCAACAGTGTAAGAGGGTTCCCTTTTCTCCACACCCTCTTCAGCATTTATTGCTTGCAGACTTTTGGATAGCAGCCATCCTGACTGGCGTGTAATGGTACCTCATTGTGGTTTTGATTTGCATTTCTCTAATAATGAGTGATGTTGAGCATCTTTTCATATGTTTGTTAGCCATCTATATGTCTTCTTTGGAGAAATGTCTGTTTAGTTCTTTGGCCCATTTTTTGATTGGGTCATTTATTTTTCTGGAATTGAGCTGCAGGAGTTGCTTGTATATTTTTGAGATTAATCCTTTGTCTGTTCCTTCATTTGCTATTATTTTCTCCCAATCTGAGGGCTGTCTTTTCACCTTACTTATAGTTTCCTTTGTAGTGCAAAAGCTTTTAAGTTTCATTAGGTCCCATTTGCTTATTTTTGCTTTTATTTCCAATACTCTGGGAGGTGGGTCATAGAGGATCCTGCTGTGATTTCTTCTAGGAGTTTTATAGTTTCTGGTCTTACATTTAGATCTTTAATCCATTTTAAGTTTATTTTTGTGTATGGTGTTAGAAAATGTTCTAGTTTTATTCTTTTACAAGTGGTTGACCAGTTTTCCCAGCACCACTTGTTAAAGAGATTGTCTTTTTTCCATTGTATATCCTTGCCTCCTTTGTCAAAGATAAGGTGTCCATAGGTTCGTGGATTTATCTCTGGGCTTTCTATTCTGTTCCATTGGTCTATATTTCTGTCTTTGTGCCAGTACCATACTGTCTTGATGACTGTGGCTTTGTAGTAGGGTCTGAAGTCAGGCAGGTTGATTCCTCCAGTTCCATTCTTCTTTCTCAAGATTACTTTGGCTATTCGAGGTTTTTTGTATTTCCATACAAATTGTGAAATTATTTGTTCTAGTTCTGTGAAAAATACCGTTGGTAGCTTGATAGGGATTGCATTGAATCTATAGATTGCTTTGGGTAGTATAGCCATTTTGACAATATTGATTCTTCCAATCCATGAACACAGTATGTTTCTCCATCTGTTTGTGTCCTCTTTGATTTCTTTCATCAGTGTTTTATAGTTTTCTATGTATAGGTCTTTTGTTTCTTTAGGTAGATGTACTCCCAAGTATTTTATTCTTTCTGCTGAAATGGTGAATGGTATTGTTTCCTTAATTTCTCTTTCTGTTTTTTCATTGTTAGTGTATAGGAATGCAAGGGATTTCTGTGTGTTAATTTTATATCCTGCAACTTTACTATATTCATTGATTAGCTCTAGTAATTTTCTGGTAGAATCTTTAGGGTTTTCTATGTAGAGGATCATGTCATCTGCAAACAGTGAGAGTTTCACTTCTTCTTTTCCTATCTGGATTCCTTTTACTTCTTTTTCTGCTCTGATTGCTGTGGCCAAAACTTCCAACACTATGTTGAATAGTAGTGGTGAGAGTGGGCACCCTTGTCTTGTTCCTGATTTCAGGGGAAATGCAGGCAGATTCTTTACCAACTGAGCCACAAGAGAAGCCCAAGAATACTGGAGTGGGTAGCCAAACCCTTCTCCAGCGGATCTTCCCCTTCCAGGGATCAAACTGGGATCTCCTTCATTGCAAGTGGATTCTTTACCAACTGAGCTATGAGGGAAGCCCTGTTCTGATTGTAAAGATACTGTAGATTGTGTTTGTGCTTTATCTAAATGTATTATCTCTCAGTTGGTGGTATGAAGTGTTTCTCTAGATTTCATATCAGTCTTAATTATTATAGCAGAAACTCCAGATAATAGCTAGATTGTATTTTCTACACTGATATAACCATGACAGTATCTTTTTTTATACAGTAATTTGCACAGAAAAGTTCAACTAGCCTATGAAATATTATTTTTAATAATATTGCCATACTTTAAAATGTTTATGACAGTTTCCAAATAACTTCTTTTTAGCTGCTAAAAAAAAGTCTTAAAAGGTCACTAAACACCAAAATTTTAATTTCTGAGAAGTCACTTTATCCTACTAACCATCTGCAATAAAGCAAGCATCATATGTGTACTCACAAGATATTGCCACCTTAACATTTGGAGTAGAAATATATGGCAATCAACTTAGGTTAGGTGATTAAACATTTTTTTTTAAGACATGAAAAGCAATATTTTAGTAGGTACTTTGGAAAAAAACTAACATATGGAAATCCAAATATATACAAAAGATATATTTGTAATAATTCACTTTACATAAAGATTCACCATAAAATGGCATTTAATATTAAATTTTTCTAAAACATTAAAAGGAAGTTTATTAATATAAATTATACTTAAATCTAATTTTGGTGGCACTTATCTATTATGGAAATCATGATCTCTGGCATTATAACATTCTTTACTACTTATCATTTACTGTCATATAATGAATCATAATTAAATACTCTGGGACTTCCCTGGTGGTCCAGTGGTGAAGAATCCACCTTGCAGTGCAGAGGACTCAGGTTCAGTTCCTGCTTGGGGAACTAAGATCCCACATGCTGCAGGACAGCCAAACCTGCATGTCACAGCTACTGAAATCTGTAGGCACTGGGGCCTGTGTGCCACAACCAAGACCCTATGAAGCCAAATAAATAAACGTTTTTAAGAAACAAACTCTGGATATCCATGGGAAATCATTGAGTATGTGAATGTTATGGAAAATCTTACTGCATTACATATTTGAAATTAAGTGAAGATGAAGAAGACAAGTTAGCTTAAAAAAAAAAAAACAGTAGTTGGCAAATGTTCTCATGCTCTCAATGCCTTGATCTCTGCAAAAACGTTCACAATATACTTTTTTGTAATCATTAAAATAATTCCAATTAGGTACTTGGGAAAAATTCCCTGCTTTATTCAGTGTCCTACCATCTGCAATTTAAAAATCTGCCCGAAAGGCATATTATTAATAATGTTATAATTACACATTTAATGATTTATCTTGCCCTTCTGATAATTAGAAAATGTTTCTTTTTGTTGGTAAACCTCTAGCCACAATAAGCTTAATGATATACTGGTAATTATTCTCAGTCACTAGATATAATTTTATGAAACTACCTAGGCTTGTCTCCTTTTCCCAGCTGTAGAGAATAAGGTGAAGTTAGTTGTTAGAAACATGGACGTTATCTATGGCAGTGCCAGAAAAAGAAGAAAGTAAAATAAATACATTATATCAGCAAAAAATGGGTACTTCAGAGCAGTGGCTTTCAATGTTGATTGTACAATAGAATTATCTGGGAAACTTTTTAAAAATTCCATTCTATAGGCTACATTTATTCCAGTTACAGAGATATGGTGGGCTTATTTCCAGCCCACTTCAATAAGGCAATGTCTGTTTTATTGCACATGAATTTTGGGGTTTCCCAATGCATATTTAATTTCTCAGGTAGCACTAGTAGTAAAGAACCCACCTGCTAATGCAGGAGACTCAAGAGATGTGGGTTCGATCCCACAGGGTTGGGAAGATCCTCTGAAGAAGGGCACGACAACCCACTCCAGTATTTTTGCTTGGAGAATCCCATGGATAGAGGAATCTGGTGGGCTACGGTCCATAGGATTGCAAAGAGTCAGACATGACTGAAGTGACTTAACATAACACGCATGCAATGCGTATATAAGTCAGGTTTACACTACATGGTAGTCTATTAAATATGGACTAACAGTTATGTCAGAAAAATGTACATACCTTAACTTTTTTACATACATTACTTTAAAAATACTTTATTGCTCAAAAATGCCAACTATTATCTGAACCTTCAGTAAGTCATAATCTTTTTGCTGGTAGAGGGTCTTCTTTCTATGGTGATGGCTGCTGAAGGTTTGGGTGGCTGTGGCAATTTCTTAAAGTAAGACAACAATGATGTTTGCTCCATCTATTGTCTCCTCTTTCATGAACAATTTCTCTGAAACGTGCAGTGTTGTTTGACAGTTTCTATCCACAGTAGAACTTCTTTCAAAACTGGGGTTAACCCTCTCAAGCCCTGCCACTGCTTTATCGACTAAGTTGATATAATATTTTAAATCCTTTATAGTCATTTCAATGATCTTTGCAGCACCTTCACTGGGACTAGATTCCATCTCAAGAAACCACTTTCTTTGCCCAGCCATAAGAAGCAATTCCTCATCTGTTTAGTTTTATCATGAGACTACAGCAATTCAGTCATACATTTAAGTTCCACCTCTGTTCTATTCTAATTCTGTACTTCACCTTGCTATTTCCACCACACCTGTGGTTCCTTCCTCCACTGAAGTCTTGGATTCCTTAAAGTCATCCATGAAAGTTGGAATCAACTTCTTCCAAACTTCTGTTAATGTTGATGTTTTAACCTTTTACCATGAATCACGAAAATTCTTAATGACATCTAAGAACAGTGATTTTTTTTTTCTTTCCAGAAGACTTAGTTTTTATCCAGATCCATCAGGGAAATCACCATCCATAGCAGCTGTAGCTTAGCAAACTGTATTTCTTAAATAATAAGACTTGAAATTTGAAATTACTCATTGATCCAGTGGATGCAGCATGGATGTTGTATTAGCAGGCATGAAAACAGTATTAATCTCATTATACATCTCCATCGGAGCTCTTGGGTGACAAGGTGTACTGTCAATGAGCAGTGATATTTTGAAAAGAAGTCTTTTTTCCTGGTCTCAACAGTGGGCTTAAATTATTCAGTAAATTGTGTTGTAAATAGATGTGCTACCATTCAGGCTTTGTTGTTCCATTAAAACAAGACAGGCTGAGTAGAGTTAATGCAATTCTTAAGGGCCCTAAGATTTCTCAGAATGGTAAATGAATATTGCGTTTCAACCAATATTAATGCACCAGACTGTCCTTTAAAGTGCTTGAAGCCAGGCATGATTTCTGCTCTCTGATGATGGAAGTCTTAGATGGCATCTTCTTCCCACAGAAGGCTATTTTGTCTACATTGAAAATCTATTGTTTAGTATAATCACCTTCATTAATTGTCTTGGCTAGATCTTTGGATAACTTGTTGAAGCATCTACCTAAGCACCTGCTGCTTCACCTTGCACTTTGATGTGATGGAGATGGCTTCTTTCCTTCAACCTCATGAACCAACCTCTGATAGTTTCAGACTTCTCTTCTGCAGCTTCCTCCCCTCTCTCAGTCTTCATAGAATTGAAAAGAGTTTTCAGATCTTACCCTGGATTAGGCTTCGGGTTAAGGGAATGTTGTGGCTAGTTTGATCTTCTATCCAGACCACTTGGACTTTCTCCATTGGCAGTCAAGTTGTTTCACTTTCTTGTCATGTATGTGTAACACTTAATTTCCTTTAGGAACTTTTCTTTGCATTTCACAACTTGGTTAACTGGTACAAGAGGCTAACCTAGCTTTTGGCTTATCTTAACTTCCTATATGCCTTCCTCACAAAGCTTAATCATTTCTAGTTTCTGATTTAAGGTGAAAGATGTGTGATTTTTCTTCTCACTTGAACACTAGAGGCCATTGCAGGGTTGTCAACTGGCCTAAATTCAATACTGTTGTGTCTCAGGGAAGAGGGGAGCCCAAGGAGAGGGAAAGAAAGGGAGAAATGGGCAGTCAGTGCATCAGTCAGAACATACACAACATTCATCAAGTTCACTGTCTTGTATGGATGCAGTTCATAGCACTCCAAGACAATTACAATGGTAATATCAATGATCGCTGATCACAGGTCACCATAACAAATGTAATAATTTTGGAAAGGCTTGGAATATTGCTAGAATTACCAAAAAGGGACACTGGGACATGAAGTGAGCAAATGCTGTTAGAAAAATGGCACCAATAGAATTGCTTGATGCAGGGTTGCCACAAATCTTCAATTTATAAAAAATACAATATCTATGAAGCATCATAGAATAAAGCACAGTAGAAGGAGGTATGCCTGTACATCAGACTTTCTGGGGATGCAGCCCAATTTTCCACATTCACTAAAGCACCCAGAGTTGATCCCAACATGCAGCCAAGGTGAGAACTGGGGATATAGAAGAGACTAGAGGAGAAAAGAATCTGAGCTCTGATTGCCTTCATATCGCTACTGTTTCCAGTAGATCACATTTCTGATGTCACCAAATGAAACATTCAACCACCTAGAATTTTTGATCTTAGAAGTCCTACTTTTTGAAAAGGAAAAGGCCCCATTCCCAGGCCTGATGGGGTTTGGGCTGATGTCAACCTATGAAGGGCCCTTCTAGGAAAGGGCCGATGTCCTCTGAGAAGATGAGGGCCTCCTGCTCCAGGCACCCACAGCAGCAGCATGGCATCCCCTCTGAGGTCACCTGCTTCGTGTGACTTGGTCTGCGTGCAGCTGCTTCGTGTACAAATGCTTAGATGAGTGTGGGAATGGTATTCACTCCATGAACCACAGGGATCTTCCCACATGATTATTCTCAGTACCTGAAGACCTGCTCTGACAACTACTATCTGTCCATTCTAAATCCAGTTGACCCTTGAACAATGAGGGTAGGAGGAAGGGTGTTATGGGCACCAACCCTCCAAACAGCCCAAAATCCAGGCATAATTTATAGTCAGCCTTCCATACATGTGGTTTTCCTTATCTGCAGTTCCATATCCACAGATTCAACACACCAGAGATTATATAATGCTATATATTCGGAGAAGGCAATGGCAACCCTCTCCAGTACTCTTGCCTGGAAAATCCCATGGGCAGAGGAGCCTGGTGGGCTGCAGTCCATGGGGTCGCTAAGAGTCGGACACAACTGAGCGACTTCACTTTCACTTTTCACTTTCATGCATTGGAGAAGGAAATGGCAGCCCACTCCAGTGTTCTTGCCTGGAGAATCCCAGGGACGGTAGAGCCTGATGGGCTGCCATCTGTGGGGTCGCACAGAGTCAGACATGACTGAAGTGACTTAGCAGCAGCAGCAGCAGCATACTATTTCTGAGAGAAAAAAATTCTTATATAAGTGGACCTGTGCAATTTTAATGTCTTTTGTTCAAGGGTAAACTGTCTATCTCTTCTTTTAAGCAATGCCTGGCATTCTATGAAAGGAGAAAATGGAGGTGAAAAATCCCTAAGTTAGTGTTAAGGCAGAATTGATCAAAGACAATGCTAATGACATATAAAACTATATAATAAATAACTATACACAAAATGTCCTTCTTTGTTATCTTGACTCCAAAGTCATAAATGCAATTTATCTTTTACTTGGACACAATTTACTTTATATATTATATATATAAACATATAGATATTATATATATAATAATATATAGATAGTTTAATATATATCATTAAACTAATATTCCTGATAAATAAACAATGATGATTCCAGAGTACATGGACATTTCTGTAGGTCTTTACTTGAGGTGATTTTAGAAGTTAATATATTATTTCATCTCTTAAAAGAACATATTTAATGGGAAGCAGTAAACTGAAGCAAAAGGGAAAAAAAAGGAAAGTGGATATTATTGTATTATCCTATTTCCACCAAGTTTCAGGGACAAATGCAACCAATAAATATCTGAAATGAATACAATTGTTTAAGTAATCCCAGAGGATCGATTAAAAAAATAGTGTGTTTTTCAAAAGTTGAACCCCACTCCAACAGTATAAAAAGTATCTAATATAATTACCTTAAGATAAGGAAAAAAAAATCAGAAACAGACATTGGAAAATGCATCTACTAGAGAAATGTCAGCAGTGGTTATTTGTTACATGGGCTTCCCTGGTGGCTCAGCAGTAAAGAATCTGCTGGCAATGCAGGAGACACAGGCTCAATCCCTGGGTTGGGTAGATCCCCTGCAGGAGGAAATGGCAACCCACTCCAGTACTCTTGCAAGTGGAATCCCATGGACAAAGGAGCCTGGTGGGCTATGGGCCATGGGGTCCAAAGAGTCAGACATGACTGAGGTCTTAGGCAAGATTATTAAGCTCTCTTAACTCCAATGTTCTTACCTGTCCAATGACAGTAATTCTTGAGGGACATCACTGTTTCACAGAAGAGCACAAGCTCTGGGGTCAGAAAGATGTGTCATTGAATCCCATTTCTGTCAATATACTAGCTGAACAATCATAGGCAAGTTAACTAACTTTTCTGAGCTTCACATTTTTCACATGAAAAAAATATATAAAAACAATCCTTAATATAGAGAGCAATAGCAAAGGTGAAAGAAATAACATGAATTAAGAGCCTAGTTAAATTCTGGGTGCACTCTAAGTACTTTAAAATTGATAGTGATTATTATTTCACATAAAGTGGAATCTACTGCAAAGATTAGTCATTGTAAGAGCCAAATACTGGGCCCCAAATAAATTTGTTCCATAAATATTTACTGAGCCTTAAGACATAGAAGCCTATGCTTCTATGTAGAGAAATTATAAAAAATAAATCAACTTGGCCCTCAATGAGTAATAATTTAGATAAGACATAGGGGACATATAAAAACAGCTATTGGCAGCTCAATGCCTAATACCTGCCTCGATCAAGTTCTTTAAGACAGTAGAGGAGAAGTCCAGGAGAGAAATTTGGAGACTAGAGGGAAGTGGTAGCCTTTGAGTTGGGTCTTGAAGGATCTGCATGGGCCAAAATGTGAGTGAAGGAAATCCAGGTGAGACAGATGGATATCAGTCAATAAAACAGGCAAACTAATGGACAGCATTTATTTAATTTGGCCATATTTTTGACAGAGTAGAAATGATCAGCAGTAATCCAATTGCTAGCCAATTACTGAGTTATTCTAAAATAGTCAACTTGATTTCAAGCTTACAGAGTTATTCAAAGTAAATCCAAAATAAGCTAGTATTTTAAAAGCTAAAACATGGACACATTCTGTATAACTCTAAGAAATGATCACTTTAAGAACACCAAGGTAAGGACTTCCCTGGCAGTCCAGTGGTGGGACTTCATGCTCCCAATGCAAGGGGCATGAGTTCAATCCCTGGTCAGGGAACTAGGACCCTGCAGGCCATATGGCATTGACAAAATAAATAAACAAATATAATTTTAAAATAAATAAGTAAAAATTTTAAATAAATAAATAAAATTTTAAATTAAATAACATAGCAAAATAAAAGTTAAAAAAAAACCCTTTTAATCTAAAAAAAACACTAAAGCAGAAAGATGCTATGCAATTGAGGACACCAACTCTCTCAATACCAGATAAAATCAGTTTTACAGTTTGTTTTAATAGAACATAACTGGAAATTGAATTGATTTTACTGCAGGAAATTTCACTGGGTAAACATTTACCATACATTAATTTACCTCTTTAGCAATTAATTCTATTTTAAGGGGTTAGGATTTAAATGATTTGGAAGAATGTCAGAATATATTCTAATGAACTTATGCCATATGACTCTGTACCATATGTGATCAAAGTTAATTAAACTGATTTTTTAAAAACGATGTCGTTATTTGGCGACAGTGTGGATATAACCCTTGGAACCTAAACATTTCAAATATTGGAAATGAAGTCATAAAAATAGTTCAACCGTGCAAAGATTTAATATCTTTTTAAAGACACAGACCTGGGAGAAAAGGATTATCTGTTCATATGGTCAGAGTAAACAACCCACTTTTGGGCCCAACAGATGGAGGCTTTGAATCTGGGGAAGAGGAAGCAGAGAAGAATAAAAATGCAAAGCTTAAAATGACCATTTGGACTGTTTTTAAAAATCTTCTTTCCTACTCAGTGTGAGCCAGAGGCTTATTATTACAAGTATAAGAAAACATAAAACTCCTCTGGGAAGGAATCGGGTGGAGAGGGAGGTGGGAGGGGGGATCGGGATTGGGAATACATGTAAATCCATGGCTGATTCATATCAATGTATGACAAAACCCACTGGAAAAAAAAAAAACTCCTCTGGGTATGAAATTTCTCAGTCTTTATTTTTCATTCATTAGGAAGTATGCTTAATTTTTATTATGCATAGTTGATTTTTTAAAAATTGATTAAGTAAGACTATCATATTTTGCTTTATTTTCAATCATTTATTTCAGCTCCTTTAATATTTTATCTTGGTAAAACTATGCTTTGAAAGAAACAAAAAATTTTTATGGTCTTTAAAAGAAAATCAAAACTATAAAATCAATATTTGATAACAAATTTTAAACCCATGACTTCTTAATTTGCTAAAATGAAAGCCTCTTTTTCACTGTAACAAGTACCGTTTTCTACACACACACAAAAATTGTTACCAATAGTCTCATCATGTTGATATTTTGAGTTAATATTTAATGAAATGACAAGGAGAAAATATATTAGAAATGTAAGTATTGCAATGCAACATAAGATAGCTAAATGTTTTGCAGTTTCTCAGACTCATATTTGCTTGAAAAAAGAGAGTAAAAATGAAACATTTCATTTGTTCCAGACACCATATAATAATTTGAGCCCTGGTGAAGAAATCTGACTAATATTCTATTTACTTTATGTCAAAGAAAATTTTATGAGTATATAATTTATGAAACCAATATTTCTTATACAATTCCAAAAAGTAGCTTCATTTTTCCATTCAGGAATAAAATGTTTGAATGCTGTAGAAATGAGAAAGCAGAAATAAAACCCTGATCCTTCACTTCCCATGAATATTCCCAGGTCAATTTGTCCTCCTGATACCCACCCCGATCCTTTCTTTTTCCCACGAGATTCCCCCCTTTAAGATTAACCTCTCCCATCACTTTCCCACTGGGACTCTCCCTGATTCTCTCTAGTCCAGCTGGGCCAAGCTTCTTCACTACTCTGTATATCTCTCTCTCTAGCAGGTGGAGTTGGCTGTACCAGTCAGAAATGTAAAGCTTGTATTAAAATTATCATGTAGCCATAACTGAACTAAACAAGACTAAGTTTAAAAGAGAAAAGATAGCTAATAGATCTGAAGTGTTCATTTATTGCCAAGCTCTGTGTTCAACCCTTTTATGTGTATCATCATTTCAATCTGCCAACAATTCTATCTGGCATACACTATTATAAGCCCCATGTTATAGATAAGGTGACTGAAGCTTGAAAAAAGATAAGTAATCTTCCCAAGGTCATGCTGCAAGTAATCTTCAGTGAGAGAGTACTTCAATCCAGGTCTTTCTGACTTTAAAATCTGTTCTATTAATTGCTTTGGTGTACATACTTTCCTCAGGATTTTATTCTATATTTAGCATCTAAAACTCCTTTGAGATGTAAATGGAGAATTTATAAGAAGCAGCATTTATAGAAGAAAACAACTTCATTGTGTTTTAAAACAATGTATTGGCTTTTCTTATCAAATGTGTAGCCATTATATGAGGAATTTGCAATACACACTACCATTACTCATTTACATATATGGAAATCAATATGATGATGTTTTCCACTCACTATTCAAATATCATGACCTGATATTATAGTGAGTCAACAATAAAGTACTCAAAATAATCTGATTTACTCTTTCCAGCAGAGTCTTCATAGCTAAATAAGTCAAGGCAAGGCAACTATTCATTTAAGGGTTCCATATGAAGAAGGCATTTTTAATTTGAAAATCAACTTGTCTCTCTTTCAAATGTTTATGTATAGACATACTGTGGAGACCTAAATCAAATCCCTTATGACTATACAGTGGAAGTAAGAAATAGATTTAAGGCACTAGATCTGATAGACAGAGTGCCTGATGAACTATGGATGGAGGTTCGTGACATTGTACAGGAGACAGGAATCAAGACCATCCCCAAGAAAAAGAAATGCAAAAAAGCAAAATGGCTGTCTGAGGAGGCCTTACAAATAGCTGAGAAAATGAGAGAGTGAAAAGCAAAGGAGAAAAGGAAAGATATTCCCATTTGAATGCAGAGTTCCACAGAATAGCAGGAGAGATAAGAAAGCCTTCCTCAACGATCAATGCAAAGAAATAGAGGAAAACAACAGAATGGGAAAGACTAGAGATCTCTTCAAGAAAATTAGAGATAACAAGGGAACATTTCATGCAAAGATGGGCTCAATAAAGCACAGAAATGGTATGGACCTAACAGAAGCAGAAGATATTAAGAAGAGGTGGCAAGAATACACAGAAGAACTGTACAAAAGAGATCTTCATGACCCAGATTATCACAATAGTGTGATCACTCACACTCACCTAGAGCCAGACATCCTGGAAAGTGAAGTCAAGTGGACCTTAGAAAGCATCACTACGGAGTCCAAAATTCTGTTCTGTACATCTGTGTCTCTTTTTCTGTTTTGCATATAGGGTTATTGTTACCATCTTTCTAAACTCCATATATATGCGCTAGTATACTGTATTGGTCTTTATCTTTCTGGCTTACTTCACTCGTATAATGGGCTTCAGTTTCATCCATCTCATTAGAACTGATTCAAATGAATTCTTTTTAATGGCTGAGTAATAAAAATAAATGAAAAAAAGAAAGAAAGCATCACTACGAACAAAGCTAGTGGAGGTGATGGAATTCCAGTGGCACTATTTCAATTCCTAAAAGATGATGCTGTGAAAGTGCTGCACTCAATATGTCAGCAAATTTGGAAAACTCAGCAGTGGCTACAGAACTGGAAAAGGTCAGTTTTCATTCCAGTCCCTAAGAAAGGCAATCCAAAAGAATGCTCAAAATACTGCACAATTGCACTCATCTCACATGCTAGTAAAGTAATGCTCAAAATTCACCAAGCTAGGCCTTAGCAATAGGTGAACTGTAAACTTTCAGATGTTCAAGCTGGTTTTAGAAAAGGCAACATCTGCTGGATCATTGAAAATGAAAGAGAGTTCCAGAAAAACATCTATTTTTGCTATATTGGCTATGTCAAAGCCTTTGACTGTGTGGATCACAATAAACTGTGGAAAATTCTGAAAGAGATGGGAATACCAGACCACCTGACCCACCTCTTGAAAAACCTGTATGCAGGTCAGGAAGCAACAATTAGAACTAGACATGGAACAACAGACTGGTTCCAAATAGGAAAAGGAGTACGTCAAGGCTGTATATTGTCACCCTGCTTATTTAACTTATATGCAGAGTACATCATGAGAAATGCTGGGCTGGAGGAAGCACAAGCTGGAATCAAGATTGCCAGGAGAAATATCAATAACCTCAGATATGCAGATGACACCACCCTTATGGCAGAAAGTGAAGAAGAACTAAAGAGCCTCTTGATGAAAGTGAAAGAGGAGAGTGAAAAAGTTGGCTTAAAACTCAACATTCAGAAAACTAAGTTCATGGCATCCAGTCCCATCACTTCATGGCAAATAGATGGGGAAACTGGAAACAGTGGCTGACTTAATTTTGGGGGGCTCCAAAATCACTGCAGATGATGATGGCAGCCATGAAATTAAGAGACACTTACTCCTTGGAAGGAAAGTTATGACCAACCTAGACAGCATATTAAAAAGCAGAGACATTACTTTGTTAACAAAGGTCCATCTAGTCAAAGCTATCGTTTTTCCAGTGGTCATGTGAAGATGTGAAAGTTGGACTATAAAGAAAGCTGAGCACTGAAAAATTGATGCTTTTGAACTGTGGTGTTGGAGAAGACTCTTGAGAGTCTCTTGGACTGCAAGGAGATCCAACCAGTCCATCCTATAGGAGATCAGTCCTGGGTGTTCATTGGAAGGACTGATGCTGAAGCTGAAACTCCAATACTTTGGCCACCTGATGCGAAGATCTGACATTGAAAAGACCCTGATGCTGGGAGGGATTGGGGGCAGGAGGAGAAGGGGACAACAGAGGATGAGATGGTTGAATGGCATCACCGACTCAGTGAACAAGGGTTTGGGTAAACTCTGGCAGTTGGTGATGGACAGGGAGGCCTGGCATGCTGCGGTTCACGGGGTCTTAAAGAGTTGGACATGACTGAGAGACTGAACTGGAACTGGATACTGTGGAGAAGGAAATGGCAACCCACTTCAGTATTCTTGCCTGGAGAATTCCATGGACAGAGGAGCCTGGTGGGCTACAGTCCACGGGGTCTTAAAGAATTGGACACAACTAAGTGACTAACACTTTCACTTTCTTTCATACAAATGTTCCATACAAATATATATACACATAATTGCAAAATGTTTTTCATCCTTTTGAGAAACATAAATATGTAAGAGTGATCTAGAAAATTTCAAAGATTAAGGAAGTCATGAAAGAGGTGAATTTTCAATTGCTTTGAGGCAATCTTTTTGGAAGCAAATATAAATGGAATGGGATTCTTGGTTTGATACCCTCTAGTTGTGGGATCTTACACAAACCACTAACTTCTCTCTTAATTTCTCCATCTGTAAAAATGATTTATTGAAAGAATGAAATGTAATTACGTTGTGAAAGTGCTTTTAAAAGTGTTTGGTACATAGCTGACTTTTTAAAAAGTTAGTTCCTTTTCTCTTTCTTTTAACATTTTACGTGCATTTACTGACCACTACTAATGAGCTTCCCTGGTAGCTCAGCTGGTAAAGAATCTGCCTGCAGTGCTGGAAACCCTGGTTTGATTTCTGGGTCGCGAAGGTCCCCTGGAGAAGGGATAGGCTACTAACTCCAATATTCTTGGGCTTCCCTGGTGGCTCAGATGGTAAAGAATCTGCCTGCAATGTGGAAGACCTGGGTTCAATCCCCAGGTTGGGAAGATCCCCTGAAGGAGGGCATCATGTGATAACTCCAGTATTCTCGCCTGGAGAATTACGTGAAGAGAGCAGCCTGGCAGGCGACAGTCCACGGGGGTCGCAGGGAGTTGGACACAATTGAGCGCAGCACACTAATGCTCTAGGTGTGGTTCATCCCTTGGGAATAGAGAGGTAGACGACAACTGACCCTCCAAAATGGTCCACACGTAAGTGAATAAGAATGATCAGAAAACCTACAAATAAACACTCCATTGTGCTGGATAGAAATGAGCACAGACTGAAGGGAGAACCAGGTTGGGGAGGGGCCTGTTATGGGGAATGGGTTTGATGGGCTCTTAACAGGTCAGAGGAGAACTGGGGCGAGTTTAGGGATAGCAATTCAGGCTGAGGAGTATCCATGGAGATCGACAGTGAAGTTCCCTGTTTTTGCTCTCATTTCAACCTCACAACAAACCTGCAAGTTACTTATGAATATTCCCATTTTTCAGATGATGAAATAGCAGAGACTGGAGAGTACTTATCAATGTTTACAAGTATGAACATCAGATAATAAATGAGCATGACAATCATATGATATCATGATTCAAAGACACAGCAAAAGAGGGTAGTTGATTAAGACCAGCTGGGCCAGGATCTCAACACAAGTGAAGCAAGAGACTAACATCAATTCTATTCCAAGCTGGAGTGACTGGATTTCCAAAGATATCAGAGGTCCTACTGAAATCCCTTGGAGTGATGAAAAATTGGGGAAAGTTGATTTTGCTAAGAAAACCTCCTCAGACATTATCCCACATCTATCTTTTCCCTGGTCCAAACCAGGAGAGAAGGCAGGCACTCATAAGAGGCTGCTGATCAAACAGAGACTACCCAGTTTCAGTAGAGCTTATATTAAATAGGAGAACAAACTCAAACACACAGAGTGGACAATACCCAGTGATGCAAATCGGTCAGCTTCATGTTATCATACTGAAAGACTAATAATACCTGTTCATTAGGAAACAAAAGCCAGGGTGAGTGAGCAAACCAGTCAATTTTCAGATTTTCTTGCCTTCCAGGAAAGAGTTACATGTGTCAACATTGACTCAGCAGGGCTCGTTGCCATTTAGAAAGAAAGTCGTGTTACACCCACTAAGGTTTTTGTTCAAGCTATGACAATATTCCCTATAGAACATCAGCTTCTGCATTGCTAGGGTCATGATCTGGGGTTTAAGTAAATGAAACATTTTCCCCAGTTACAAAAATCAAATATAATTAAATGTAGATGTGTTAATTTTATAAAGGACTCATATTTTATTTCTAAGAAAGTCAGTTTAAGAGTTTTTGAGATAAAAATGCAAAGAGGTTTATCAGCTCATAAAACAGAAACAAGGCTGGATTTAGGCATGTCACCATAAGGCACTCAAACATCATCAGGCCCTGGCTTTCCCGTCTCTCCATTCTTCCCTTTTCCATCTTGGCTCCCTTCTCCTCTTGTTGTTGTAAGATGGCTTTAGCTTAACCCTAACTCTGCCCCTAAATCTCACACATCTCACTTTCACATGTAGTAGGAAAGGTGAACCTTTCTCCCAAAAGCTCCTTTTCTTTAATGTGGTTCTGAGATAAAATTCAACTGGTATAGCTTTGGACTCCACCCACCCTGGAAGAAACCAATCATTACAGCCACAGAAATGCACTATGTTGATAATCCAGGGAAGGGAGAGGCCAACATAAGAGACAGGGTCAGCATCCTGGTAGATAGTGATTTATAGCAGAAGGTCACATTACTTCAATATCAAGCCGTATTTTAAAATGCTGTCTTGGGACTTTCCTGGTGGTCCAGTGGTTAAGAATCTGCTAATTATTTTGCTTTGTGATTGAAGAATGTCGCCAGTGTAATTTCAATTTAATTACTGAGTTTTCATTTGTGACTTTCAACAGACTCATATTTTGGAAATTTCCATTATCTTTGAAAAAAAAAGGTATTCTGTAATTGTCTTATGCATGATTTTAAATATATTTTTATTGGATCAACTTTAATCATTGTTTTGCATATGGAAGTAATATGTTACAAATTACCATTTAAATTACATATTGGTCAACTTCTCCTTGTAGTTTATCTCTGTATAATTTGAGGATTATTTTCTTAAAAGAATATTGATGTCTGACTAGATATTCCTGATGAATTATTTCTATGTAATGATGTATTTTTCTTTTTGCTAATAATGCTTTTTGTCTTAAGGGTTATTTAATTTAAATAGCCTTGTATCAGTTACATTTTGAGTTTTAACCACATGGTGAATCTTTTCCTATCCCTTTATGTTAATATTTCCTTATAAATATGTCTTTTGTGCCTACATATAAGTCGCTTCAGTCATGTCTGACTCTTTGCAACTCTATGAAGCATAGCCTGCCAGGCTCCTCTGTTAATGGGATTCCCAGGCAAGAATACTGGAGTGGTTTGCCATGCCCTCCTTCAGGGGATCTCCCCAACCCAGGGATGGAACCTGCGTCTCTTGAGTTTCCTGCATTGGCAGGAGGGCTCTTTCCACTAGAGCCACCTAGGAAACCCAATAAATATTCTTGGGTATACCCACTATAAAAAAAAATTACTAAATTTGTTGTTGTCATCACTTTTTTTTTTAAAGTCCAATCTAGAGATTCTATGCAGATGGTAATGACAGTGTGGTTTTCAATCTTATTTAATCTCCACATTAAAGCAAACATAAATTAAATAGCAAAAGATCAATTGAAATTTACCAAAAAACTAGGCAACAGCCATAAGAATCACATGGTATTGGCACTTGCATAAGAGAAAGTGGAGGTAAGCATATACGGTTGTATTTAATGATGAACAGAATCCCAAACAGCCAATAGTCATTTGCTGGGAAGCACAGTGGGTCAATTTGAGAAGCCAGATGAAACTGAGAATGGATTCTCTCTCTAATACCAAGTGAGTTCAAGGAGCATGAAGTAAGGGACTGAAAGGGCTGAAGCAGCTTAATCCTCATAAAGAATGTTGAGTGCTGAAGAATTGATGTTTTCAAACTGTGGTACTGGAGAAGACTTTTCAGAGTCCCTTGGACAGCAAGGAGATCAAACCAGTCAATCCTAAAGGAAATCAACCCTGAATATTTATTGGAAGGACTGATGTTGGAGCTGAAGTTCCAATACTTTGGCAACCTGAAGCGAAGGGCTGACTCATTGGAAAAGACTCTGATGCTGGGAAAGATTGAAGGCAGGAGGAGAAAGGGATGACAGAAGGTAAGATGGTTGGATGGAATCACTAACTCAATGGATAAGAGTTTGAACAAACTCCAGGAGACAGTGATGGACAGGAAAGTTTGGCTTGCTGCAGTCCATGGGGTTGAAAAGAGTTGGACACAATTTAGCGAACGAACAACGACAATCCTTATGAAGTCTCGAAATGTAAATGGATCTCCTTCCAGTTAAGGAACCATACTCTGGAGAAACTACTAGAAGTTGAATAAAATTGAGCAATTATAGAAAATTAAGATTTAAAAAGAGAATACTTCCACCCAAGTGGAGAAAGGAAATCTTTGGAAGCAAGAGACCATAGTTTTAAACATTACATAAAAATAACAGATAAAAGAGGAGCTTTGTGACATTAGAAGAGCTTTCCTAAATTCTGCCTTAATCTAAAGGGTCAGGAAAACTAATTTCACATAAAAACTGAATGACAGAGAAGTATCAAGTTCAAATCCCATATGATGTTATAATAAGAAATGAGATAATGTGGAGCATAGTAACATTTTCAGAGATGATGAAAGCATGCCAGAGAGGTATGTCCACAAAATGCAACTTACTATTTAAAAATTAGTTAAAAGACATTAAGAAGATGACATAGAATATGAAAAAAGAATATATATCAGAATTGTTAAAGCTGAGAATCTAAGTGCTAGAACTCAGGAAAGAACTAGAAATAAAATATCCTATAAGAAATGAAGACAAAAATAGAAAGATACAGTTTGGAAAAAACATTCAGCTAATGAGCTAAAGAATAGAAGGTGAAAAGGGAATTTTTTTAAATCAATGGAAATAAAGACTTTTTTTTTAAGTTTTAAGAGAAAGTGACAAATACAAAGATGAGCAAAGATTATCTAATATACAGATACTAGGAGTTCCTGAATAATTAAACCAAAGCAAAAGAGCAAAATAGAAAACTTTCTTAAACTTAAAAAAAAAGGATTTGAAACTACATATTGAAACATCATACTGGGCCTTTCCTAACTTTATTGCAAGACTCAAAAAGTGATTGAAACAAAAGAAGAGATATACTAGGCTCATAGATGACATGATTCAACATCATAAAAATATCTTCTCCTCAAATTAATCTATAAGTTTGACATAATTTCAATTCAAACCCTACAAAAAGTTGATCCTAAAATTCACATGAGTGATTAAATGGCCAAGCAGTTTTGAAAAATAAGCTAGTGTCCTCAACCTCCCAGACATTATAATTCCTAACAAAATTGTAGTAATTAGGATAGTGGTGGTTTTGGTAGCATAATAGATGAATAGACCAATTGAATAGGTCAAAGAATCCAAAAACAGAAACACATAAATGGGAATTTGAATCCTGAGTCATGATTGGTTTAGTTGATTCTGTTTTAGAGTCTGGAATCCAGCATTATGTCAGGGCTCAGATTTCACTATTATAAGACCTTGAAAGTGAAAGTGTTAGTTGTTAAGTCATGTCCAACTCTTTGCGACCCCATGGACTGTAGCTTGCCAGGGTCCTCTGTCCATAGGATTTCCCAAGCAAGAATACTAGAGTGAGTAGCCATTCCCTTCTCTAGGGGATCAATCTTCCTAACTCAGAGATCTTTAACTCAATAAGACCTTACTGCTCTCCTGGAATCATAACTTTGTTATAAATAAAATAAATTTAAATTTTAGAATGTTCAGTTTCCAAATAGTATAGGCTTATTTTTAGATTTTCCATTAAGGTAGAGTGAAAACATTTTGGCATGGAAGGTAGTGTTGTCTCTTTTCAGTGATAAGTGACTTCACCCTTCTTAACTCATTTGGGGATAAAATACGATAATATTCACAAAAGCACTTCAAAAATTCTCAGGTATCCCTCTGTCTCAAGGCCAAATGTAATAATCTGTTAGAGCCTTTATCATAATCCAACACTCTTACTCAACATATTATATGAATTATAGGAGTTGATCCTGAAAACAACCTTACAAGGACAGGACATCACCCTCGTTTTATGCTTGGTGCATTTGAGGGTACAAGGGATTAATAATTTACCCAAGGTCAAGGTCAATTAGCTAGGAAGTAATGGAACATGAACTTACATATATGTCTATTGAACTGTAGCACTTGATCTCTTGATGACTCCTCCACAGTCTTTCTATAAAATTTTGTCATTGCTCTGTTTGAAATTGAATGGCTACATTTTCAATCTTAAAATCAGAGTAAAGGGAAAATTATAAATCTGAATTAATTAAAACCAACTAGTTATCTCTCCCCAAAATATAGAACTAAGTTTTTTTTTTTTTTTTAGAACTAAGTTTTTTATAGAACTAAGTCAACTTTATTTTTTAATAGAATATTTAGCCTGTTGACAAGAATTGCACAGGTAACTAGTAGGCACTTCTAAAAAACAAATGTTTTAAAGTGTGAGAAACTTGGAGAGGATGCTGTTTCCTGAAACAAGAGTCAACTCCTAATGCCCCATTTATAGACCAGGTCTTACACTGACACATGAAGAAGCTCTTTTAATTAACTGGTTAGGAATTTAATATCTTCACATATGCAAGGCAAGTCGACCTGCCCAGGCAACCAGATCCACCAAGCTTTGTACATTAGTTCTGCTCTTTTGGCTTTTGAATGAACTTTCTAAGTCATGGGCATTAAAGGCTGTCTTAAGTAAATGGTTTTTAACTCAAGTGCTCTTTGGGAAAATGAGGATATGCTAACCAGTGGAGGAGAGTACAAGGTGACCAAGCAAATTAAAACTCAACAATAATAATATTAAAGGACAAGTGCCCAAATAACAAGATCTAAGAGATTAGTTTGCTGGATACCACATGGTTGTCACTAAATGTGGACAAAGAGATCTTTAGTGCTTTGCAACAATATGAACCTATTAGGCAAACTATCCCAAATGCATATCTGCTTTTGCATTGCTTTTTCAGAAGCCATTTCCAAGAAGTTGAGTTGAGTTTTGCCACCTTACTATAATGGTGAATTTGAAGGCATGTCTTTGGCCTCAGTAACACTGTCAAACTCAGGTCATTTTCGTATTTGTCTTAGTGTCCCCCTGAACTCTCCTACCTTAACAAAAGTGAGGGTAGTTTTCCTAAAAATATAGTATGATTTCTTCTGATATTTGTCTTCAAGAAATTTAAGGGTTGCACTTGGGAGTAGCATAACACTTTCTTATACAATTTCTTAGTGGTATCTTTACACCCTTAAATTTTTCTTAGCCATTTTATTTGAGCTATGTCATCTGGGTCCACAAACTGTCTCTATGAGATTACAATCACATTAAGGGTAAATGTTATAGTAATTCCTATTTATTTTTAAATTCTCCCACCAAAATCCATAACTGATACATGTAAAAGTTCTGTAAATCCTTTGTTTGTATTTTTTGTTTTCCATAAAATTTAACAAAGATTATTACCCACAGAAGACAGGCAGTAGTTTATTCTTTGAGTAGAATAAAATTTGTTTAATTAAAACTTTTAAAGATTTAACTACTTTCTATATCAAAGTTTGTAACTTTCATTTTTCCTCTCATTCAACAAATATTTACTGAATATCCGCCAGAAACATATTATTACTCTATTTCTCTTGAAACAGCTTTTTTTTTTACAGAATTATGAAAAAAATAAGATATTAGAATTTGACAGCTAAAAGGAACCTTGAGGGTTACTAATTCAACACACGGATTTCAGAGATAATGAGGGAATTTTTCAAGAGTCTGTAGAAGTAGTGTCAGGCCTAAGGGAAAATAGCTGGTTGCTGCCACAGTGGAAAATAACAGCTAGATATCTTGACTTTGGTTTCAGGACTTTCCTCTGTCAGAAGTTACTTTTTAAATTTTCTAATATGTTTATAGATGAGAAATTCATCAGAATATGACATTCATGGTACCTGGAAATGGTTACTGGTTGCTGCTTGACACAGGGACTCTAATAGAAGAGAAATAAACCTGTATTAAGAATGCTTATAATCACAGTCAAGACACATAAGAGTATTTCTACCTTTTGTTTCAGTAATTCTATTTTTAGGGATTTATCCTGGGGAAATCATCAGAGATGCACACAAAGATTCAGATATAAGACTCTATGGCAGGCTTTTTATCAAAATGCCTAACCATAAATTATGTGACACCTGTATGGCAGAATATTATACAGTTTGAAAGGAGGTGCAGTTATGCAACAAAACTTACTTAGTATAATGTTAAGTTTTGAAAACATAAAATAGCACAGTTTGGTAAAATGAAATTAGATGTGTGCGGCAGTCCACTCTAGTCTGAAGAAAGCAGACTCATAACTATGGTTACTTCAGAGTAAGAAATCAGTGATTTTAATTTTCTTCTTTTACTTTTTGTGTATCCAATTTTATAAAACAAACTTGTTTGCAGGTATACTCAGGGGAGTGAAAATGAATGTTACTGTAAAAAGAATACCTTTTAGTCAAGGTAGACCCAGCAGGTGGCCAAGCTGAACTGACATCCACAGGGGGAAAAAAAAGTTGTTTAAATGAAGCCATAATACCTCTCTATTTTAAACTTTTTAATGAGTTCTTTTCACTTGTCATAGTTATATTTCCTTTCTGGACTGAACCTGAAGGGCACCCACAGAGTAAGAAAAGTTCTTAAAGGATAATAACCCTTGGTAGCCTGGTCACATTTCTAGCCAGGAGTCCATCTCCTTCCCTGCCACACATTCTCAGCCTTCCCTAACCTGCATTTGGGATCATAGGCGAACCCCATCATGCCCCTTCATAACTCTATATGATCCCATATAACCCCAACTTTGATTCATGTACGTCTCTGTCTGTCCCCTAGTCTGGTCTCATTTCTCACACTTCTTTGTGACTCCAAACCCTTCTAGTACAACCTGGGGAGGGCTGCCTGGACAGTATTCTACATTGCCAATCTCTTCCTTGAATATCTCCCATGCTTTGCTTTTGAACTGAAACCTGTCTCCTGGGGCCATTCCCCATCAGAGAGGGATAGGAGTTTCTTTCCCATCCTTTACCACCTGGCCTGAGGTGGGTTATATGTCCTCTGTGTATTTCACGGGGACTTGCAAAATGCTGTCCTCCCCTTCTCTATAAAAACCAGTTCTTGTGAAGCTTGTGCCATCAAAACATATCTTGGAAACATCTTGGAAATATATTTATTTAATGTTCTGCACTGTTAGCTTCAAATCTGAGAGTGATGATGCTTCTAAATCATATACCTAGAGTAAAGCCTTAGTTGCTCAGTCATGTCCAACTCTTTGCAACCCCATGGACTGTAGCCTGCCAGGCTCCTCTGTCCATGGAATTTTCCAGGCAAGAATACTGGAGTGGGTTGCCATGCCTAGAGTAAACCCACACTTAAAAGGTTCACCAGGCTTTAGGTCACAGTTGTGCTGCAGCCCTGTGGCTATAAAATGAACTCTGCCATTGGTGTCCTTTGTAAAATGAACTAAACGTTCCCATAGGTGATGCTGAAATGGTTAGAAAAGAGAGAGGTTTAATTCAGAGCATACTACCCATTTGACTACTGTGTCCCAAAGGATGAAGGAAGGAAATGAGCCAACCATCCAGGATGGACAAAGGAAAAGCTCTAGGGACCATGGCAGCCGTGGTCCCTGGCACTGTCCAGGCACACAGCAGACTCTCTGATGTATTTACTAGCTGACTGAATAGTGGTTTTTAATGCTATTCCATATACTCCAAATTAGTTTAGCCTACAATTTCTATAGCCTGACATTTCCCATTCAACAGTCAACAATTTAGCATGTGACTTGATCTTTTTGATTTGACTGGTTTACTTAAAGTCTGGGATTTGTAGGGTCTAACCTGTAGAAAAATAGAAAATTAGTGGACTTAAGAGCAAAAAGAATTATGCTTATTTATAACTCCAAAATTAAAGTCTGAAGCTAAAGCACCCTCTGATCATATGGGGCTTCCGTTTGATTGGATGATTACTTTTATCTCTTACAGTTTCTCCTTATTTATCCTTATATCTCCATAGATACCTACGCAAATGGCGCCAAGCAACATTTTTTCACTCATTTTGTGAAACACTTGTTTTCCTTCAGCAAATAATTATCTAGTTCCTTCTATGTTCCAGACCCTATGCTAGGTGCTAGGAATGCGGCCATAAACAGCACAGATAATGTCCCTGACCTGTTTATCTTCTATCAAAATGGTAGGTAAATTATATATTTTGATTCCATTTCATTCTGTTCTATTCTAATAGACTTAGAATTATACAATAAAATGATAAATATTATTTCAAGAGACATTTCTAGTTAACAAAGTAGTTTCACAGCCAGTATCTTATTTGATGTTCAAGAAAACTCCATGGGAGGGCGTAGAGAAAAGGAGAAAAGGGAACCCTCCTACACTGTTGGTGGGAAGGTAGGTTGGTACAGCCACTATAGAGAACAGTATGGATGTTCTTCAAATAACTAAAAATAGAATTACCATATGATCCGGCAGTCCCACTCATGGGCATATATCCAGACAAAACTATAATTCAAAAGATACATGCACCTCTGTGTTCATAGCAGCGCTATTCACTATGGCCAAGATGCAGAAATAACCTAAATGTCCACTGACAGAGGAATGCATAAAGATAATGGTACACACACAAACACACACACACACACACACACACACACACACACACACACACACACAGGAGTACTACTCAGCCACAAAAAAAGAAGGAAATAATCTCTCTGCCTGCAATGTAGCAGACCAAGTTTCAATCCTGGGTGGGGAAGATCGCCTGGAAAAGGGAATGGCTATCCATTCCAGTATTCTTGCCTGGAAAATCTCATGGACAGAGGAGCCTGGCGGGCTACAGTCCATAGAATCGCAATGAGACAGATACAACTTTGTGACTAAGTGAAAAAGAAAAAGCCATTTGTGGCAACATGGATGGGACTAGAGATTATCATACCACATGACATAAATCAGAAAGAGAAAGACGAATACCATGTGATATCACTTATATGTGGATCTAAAATAAGATGAAGATGAACTGATCTACAAAACAGAAACGGATTGACTGGCATAGAGAACAGATTTGTGGTTGCCAAGAGGGAGGGTTGAGTAAGAGTTTGGGGTTAACAGAGTCAAATTATATATGTGTGTGTGTGTGTGTGTGTGTGTGTGTGTGTGTGCGCGTGCACATGTGCACGCATGTGTGTGTAACGGATAACAAGGTCTTACTCTATAACAGAGTGAACTACATTTCAATATCCTGTGATAAACCATAATAGAAGAGAATATTTTTTAAAAAAGAATATATATGTATGTGTAACTGAATTACTTTTCTGTACAGCAGAAATTAAGACAAATATTGTAAATCAACTATACTTCAAATGAAGAAACGTCCTATGGGGTAGGAAAGGGAACTAGTTTTACTGATATTATTTTACAGACGACGCTGTCAAGACACTGAACATAATGCCATTAGCAGGTATTGCTTCTAAGGGACTGAGACTCACATGAGGACAAGGCAGTGGGGAAAGCAGGACCTGGCATCTAGTGGAGATGCATAGTCCATAGTCCATTACAGTGTCCATGCACACTGCCCACCATCACTGTTCGGAAATTTCTTAGGCTAGTTTATTTATTCATTTTGACTTTTATGGGACTCATGCTGCTGCAACAAATCTATGTATCACCATCCTGAACCTCTTGCTTTGGGAGGTCTATTGATCAAGGCCAACTTTGGTGCTCATCTTAAACAACTCTCCTTCTCCCCGGCCTTTGACAGAAGACCCATGTCACCAGTAAAACTACCAACATTGCAAGCAAAGGATAAGATCTTTGCCAGACAAATTTACCAGCACCCTCTACAGTAGAGTTTACACTCCTTGAACACAGACACTGTGTCTTCTTTTTAATGAACTTCTACGAAAAGCTTCTAAAAGCATATAACAAGTGCATTCTTGAAGAGGTCTCTTTCAGGTCAAATCATGGGGACTTCCCTGGCGGTTCAGTGGTTAAGAATCTGTCTTGCAAAGCAGGGGACACAGGTTTGATCCCTGGTCAGGGAACTAAGATCCTATGTTGCTTATGGAGTAAGTAAGCCCACGTGCCATAACGACTGAGCCCAAGCACCACAACTAGAGTCTGCACCACAGCAGAAGACCCCGCATGAAGCTATAAAGATCCTGTGTGCCACAACTAAGACCCAAGGCAGCCAAGTGAATAAATAAAATACTTCTTAAAAAATGTCAAATCATGAAAAAAAAGTCAAATCATGATAATTGCATAGGAGAATATATTTTTATATAGAAAGGAGACCAAACTCCTGAAAACTAGATATCCAAAATAGAAGGAGGAAATGCCTTGGAACAAAATCTGCAGGGTTGGTCATAATTATGTCTGGATCTTTATGTTATTAGTCAGCTGGCCCACCCCTGGACTGTCCAGCTGAGGACCACTGTTCAGGAGCATGCGTATGCACTGTGTCACCAGAGGAGTCAGAATGGCTAATTTCTATTTGGTTATCTAGTTTGATCAGCAAGATGTTTTTCTCTCTATGGTTAAAATAGTTCTGTTTGTATCCCTTTGTCATTTTTAAATTCTGAATAAATTCAAAGAGGGAGGGGGGATCGGGATGGGGAATACGTATAAATCTATGGCTGATTCATATCAATGTATGACAAAACCCACTGGAAAAAAAAATAAATAAAGGAAAAAAAATTCAAAGAAGTAACAAAGAAAAAAGCAAGGGACTGTCAATTCAGTCAAGATAAGCATGTGCAAAAATAGGGGCTGTCTCTTCCTCTTCCTCCCTGGATTTGGGGGAGAGGGGAACAAAAGCTGCCGTCAGATGGAGCCCAGGTTAATCTTGAATGCTGCTTGCTTAATTTGACTATTTAAACTTTTTAATTTGTTTTTTTCTCTTCTACATCTTACAAGAAGAGTATTTTTAGATCAAAGAAATGCCATATTTTGTGAGCAGGTGGAGAGCTAGAAAACCCCAGTCACCAGGTGTCACACTATCAAACAGCACACTAAGTGTAGAAAGTGGAAAAATAACCTTCTAGGGTATCCAGGGAAACTTCCAAGGAAGGCCAAACAATGATTCTCCTAACCCCTGGCAGCCATTTTGCTTTGCAACTTGACCACAGAGAAAATATGATCATGAAACAGATATAAGCTAACAAGGGACAATTCCAAATTCATATCTAGGAAGAAGCCGGCAAAAAGCAGAGGAGAAGGCAGGGGTGGCTGCTTTCAGCATCACTGGCTTTTTCTCTTGTTATTCTCCAGTTCATCCATGCTTCACTGGATAACTTTCCAGGCTTCAATAAGACATCATCCCTTCCAGGAAGGAAGGACATCTGGTTGCAGTCAATTCACCAACACTGTGCCAGCTAGTGAGGGGTCAGTAGAAATGAAGATAGACATTAGCCTCAAGCTACCAAGCATCTCATGGGAACAGAGATGCCAGGCATTCTATGAACAACAAATTGATCCAGTACCCAGCGTGGGCCAGGCACGATTCTAACAATGCGCATGCACATGGGTAGAGGTGAAGTGAAAGTCGCTCAGCCATGTCCACCTCTTTTTGATCCCATGACTATACAGTCCGTGGAATTCTCCTGGCCAGAATACTGGAGTTCCCTTCTCCAGGGGATCTTCCCAACCCAGGGATCAAACCCAGGTCTCCCACATTGCAGATGGATTCATTTACTGAGGAACAAAAAGATAGCTGCAATATATGTGTGTGTGAATTTATGCAGACTCTAAGCATGTAAAGGGTACTGCAGTTGTTTATGAAAAGAATTAGAATTATTTCTAAGACTAACAATAAATAATGTTTCAATAGTAACATACAGCCTGATAATACACTTTCACATCAGGATTCAATGTTCAAAAAAGCCTAATGGGGTACGAAAAATAGCTAGTTTTAATAACATTACATCACCGATGACAAGTACAAAGAGTAAGCAAGTGGGTCAACTTAGAAACATGCAAACTGAACTGGAAACACTAAATTCCCGGAGGGGTTACCTCTAGAGAGTCAGGAAGGGTGAGGAGTGGGATGGGAAAAGGGAAAGGAAGTGACTTCAAGTTTATCTGCAACATTCTACTCATACTATTTAAATAAAATACAAAGCAGAAGGGAAAAAACGTGAATTTTAATTAATTCTTTCTGACGAATAAACAGTTCTTCCTCTATGAGACTCAGCTTTTCTGCATTTTGAAGCTTTTCTGCATTTTCTGCATATTTTTTTAAAGGAGAAATAGGCAACAAAAAGGAATTAATAGCCTTTAAGAATATTTATACTTCCCTCTGTGTTTTCACCACATATTACAAAAATTAAATGTAAGCACAGAAATGGAGCTTCTAGCCTAGCTAGTAGCAACAAGCATTACAGACAATCCTTTCCTTTTATTTTCTTTTTTATTCTTTTTCTTTCCTTTCCTTTGCTTTTTATCCTTCTTTTCTTTTCCCGGATACTCAACAATTAGATTGTTCTGTTTTATATAACAATTAGAGGAAGTTGTTTAAAGGTCTTCATCCATTCCTAGATTAAAGCACCCTGAAGGCTGGGCCGCTGTCTCATATCTGTCTGTCTTGCACATTTTATGGAGTGGTATCACATTTACTTAATAGGCACATAGTCATAAATGTTTGTTACAGGGCATACACACACACATACAGAGAACTTAATTCTAAATGGCAGTAGCAGTACCCGTTTCACTTATTTTTTTCCTGAGTGTCTTGCTTTTTCATTTGGATTCAGGATTTTTTTTTAAAGAAGTGATTAAAAAAAAAAAAAAAAAACACCACCACCACCACTCAGGATTAGGCTCACAATGTCTTTTAAGTGAGGCTGTCTGAATTACAAGTCCTCCTGAACTTGTAAGCAAGATTTGGTTGCATTATACTTGGAGAAAAATCAGGACTTGGTATTGATTTTTACCCCCTGATCCAAAGAAAGTGCAGGTGTTTAAGCATTTATGAAATTGATTGACTCCCCTCTAGCAGCCAATTGATAGTAAGTTTAAGCTTTGGAGTGAGGCTGTAAAAGGTTTGATTATATTAACAATGCTCATAGTCATGGGTTCATAAATCTTAAGAGAAAGGATGCATATGTCACATATAACACATGAAAAAAGTTGTTCTTTTATCATGGATAACTCACTATTGTGTGGAAACCTAGTTGATCAGCTATTCCATTATTTGAGTAAGTATCTGATGTCTTGTTTTCTTTCAAGAAGGCAGGTGCAGGATGAAGCAGGAAGCCTGCCAAGAAAGATGATAAATTACCATTTGGTGCTGGCGACCAGAGCTCTATGAATGCAGGGCTGCCAGGAATTAAGAGGGAGAGTAACCAGAAACGAGGAGGGACATGACTTCTGACTACAGCTGTGGAGGTGTTTGCTTTTTGTCCTCATTATCTTTGCGCTATTTTAAGGGTCTCTGTTAGTTTTGTAACCTGCAGAATGAAGTGCTGTTTTAAAACAACTGTACACCACCTCAAAATATTATATTACAGCTGCTGAGGTCAAATAGAAAATCAGAGTTGAGAGAGCACAGCTCAGTGGAAGCAAATAAATGCCCTAAATAGACGATGGGGTTAAAGCCAAGGTGCTGTGTGGCTTTGTTCGGGAGGGACATCTGGGCTGAATCCCTGGGAAGAGCTCTGCCCCAAGTCAGACTGCGCAGCAGTGTGTTCAGATTGGATTTCACCCTCCAAAACTAAGAAGAATCAAACAGCAGCAATAGTAATGACCATAATCACGGGTTTGGAATGTCTGTTCCATGAACATCTCCTGCCCTACAGCTTATCTTTTCTGCTATCTTGTTATAGGTTTATAAATCAGTGTTTAATATTCATGCAATGTCTACCAGAACCACCATTGGCCATGACTGTTCTTAATTTATTAAACTCAACAGGATTTACTGAGCACCCAGAAAGTCCCTGGCATTCAGCTGGGTGTTGGGGATATACAGATAGAAGATCCAGAACTTCTGAAGCCATGGTCTAGTGGGGGGAAAACAAATCCAATGCAGGGGCCTCAGCAGGGTGGTTATGATCCATAGAGTACCACGGGAGGGCCCCTGGGAAGCCAGGCAGGCTCAGGTAAGGTTCTTATGAGTGGTGACATCTGCAGTGGGAAAGAGTGGGCGGTGGGTAATTACTGGAGGCATTGGGGAAATAATGAGCTAGAGATGAAGCCCTTTTCAACACTCCAGCTTTATGTGAAAGCGTTTTGGCTGGCAAGATGTGAAACGAGAGGTTCTCAGGGCTTATACCACAAAGGATTCTGGATTTCAGATTGAGTTTGGAATTTATTCTGAAATTAATGAGCTTTCCCTAAAGGATTTTGAGCAGGGGAGCTATGTGATATACCAGCACTTGGCAACAAATATTTACAATACAATGTAGTGGGCACTCTGATAGAAACATGATGTGAGTACTGGGCAAACGCAGAAAAGCAGTTATTTACTGTGGGACTGGATTGAGGTAAGTCCAAGAGGTCACTCTTAAGATGGGTTTTAGAGGATCAGTAGGAGTTCACCAGACACAAAAGGAATAGATAGCCTATCTACTGAAAGGCTATCCAGAGATAGAAAAAAGAGAGAGAAAAAGGAAAAAAAATTCAACAGAGCCTTGAAGAACTCTACTGTACCGGCTCTGATATCTGATACAGAACGACAGAAAACAGACCCCCAGGAAATAGTACAAGGTCAAGACGAGATAGGACCATAGGCCTTGAGCCACTGAAAGTCTCTTGCTCTAAAGAGAATTTAGAGAGCAGTGAGTCTAAACTCCTCCTTCAACACAGGGGGAAACTGAAGCCCAGGGAGGGGAAGTGACTCTAGTGAGGGCCACAGGGAGGACAGGACAGGCCCCTGGACTAACCTAGCATGACTTTCTTCTCTGTCAACCGTCACCCAAGCCTTTTCCTCAAGAACTTTTCCAGGCTCTCTGCTTCCAATAAATCACACATTCATTATATGCATAGGTAAAGTCTAGTTTGCTCATTTGTTTCAGTTTATTTTTATGCTACCTATGTGTTCCCAGAAGACATGAAATAGAGGAATATTTTTAACACAGTTTATTTTGCTCCAACACCTGATGAAGTGTAGCTGTTAGGACATTAGTCATTCTTTCTATGCTGGTGTGACTCAGTCTCAGACCATCTGGGAGCTGGAATTCATGTCTCCAGTTTAGATCCACCACTGACCCACGAGGTGGCAACTAGGAAACCGTGCCCAGGTTCAGTTTGATAAGAGAAAGACTATGACCCTCCTCCTCCATGTAGAATCACTAAGGTTAAAAAAAGGCAAAAAAAGAACAAGAATGTGTTTTGCATACATTATACACTATCTAACTAAAGCTAGAGGTAAAATTCAATAGACATAAATGACTGCTTTTAATAATCAGTTTAAAAATGAACATAGCATTATGTATTGGGCATAATCTATGATAAGGGAGAGTGTACCACTCTGCTAGAGGACACATCTTAACTGTAACTTTAACTCCATCATCCACTCTGTAATCTTGAGCACATGATTTAACTCTCAGGGCATATTTTCTCATCTACAAAATGAAAGGTCTGGATTCTTTCATTCTTAGTGTCATGACTGAAAATATGTCTAGTTTACTAATATACTAGGGTGCTATGTCTCAAGGTCTAAAAGGTAAGAATAAGGAGGTGGTATGGGAATAAGATAATTAAAGAAAATAGAAATTAGGGAAAAGAAGAAGAAAGAGAATAAGGGGGAGAAGGGAGACAAGGAAGAGGTGGGGTGGGGGGGGGATGGAAAGGGGAAGAGAAGCCCTTGCCTCTTACTTGATTATTTCATGGGTCTGAAGCAGCACTAATGTATGTGCGGTTTCAGACTAACACACTTGCAGAATTCCTCCAGATACTGATTATTTGAACTAGAAAGTTAAAGTTTGAAAGCAAAAAGAAGTATTAGTTTTTCTGGTGTGTGTGCGTGTGTGTGTGTGTGTGTATGCTCATGCACACTTATTTTAAACTATATTTTCATTTGGATGGAATAAATGAATCCTTCTCAAGGTTTAGCATTTTCTGTCTGGAAGAAAAAAACCAGAATTACATCCTCTTCAAATCTGATAAACAGAAGTTTCCAGCTGCTATTCTTTCAATCTAGTCAAACACTTTATGCTCAATTCAAAACTGATCTCCTTTAGTTTCCAAGGGTCCTAATTGATATGCTCTTTCTACCTGATATTTTAACTGCTTGGGCCTATATTAACTGCCCCATTCCATTTTAGAGTTTTCTTTCATGAGAAAAGAGGTGATCCTTAGAGAAAAAAATCACTCATTTTTCCCATCTATAGTTTATTTCTAAAATTTAAAGTAAATGCCTTACCCAAGTTCAATTGGATTTCAATCCTTAAATTCCATATTTTTATCAGCATCTTGTACATTCCATTTTCCTATGGCTGATCATCCAGAAAAGAAGAAACTTGTTTCTATGGTTATTTCATCTACAAGCTTCAGGAATAATTATTTTAGTGGAAAGTCTGACATAAAAGAAACAAAATGTTAACAGAATTAGAAAAAAAATGTAACATATACCTTTTTAACTATACAAGAATATCATGAATAACTATACACCAGTAATTTTGAAACATATATTAACCATGTTAAGTTTTGGAAAGTAATGTAAAAAGCCAATATTGAATTAAGAAGAAAAAGAAAACCAATGCACCAACATGTTAAAGATATTAACATTGTATGCCTAAGATCCTTTCCCTCTGCTCCCCAAAACACTAAGCTAAACTTCAAAGGAACCAATAATCCTGATCTTAGATAAACTAACTGTTACAGAGTTAAAAACAATACAGAAAGGAACACAATTCGTTTCATGGGGCTATGAGTTTATAGCCCAAATTAGGTAAAGACATATAAGAAGATTAGAATTAATTTCACTTAATAAAATAGAGGCAAAACTCTTAAATAATATTTTTTAGAAATGTATCATGATCAAACAGTTGTCTTTTTACAAAAATCAAGATAGACATTTTTTTTTAAATTACATGTTCACCTCAGTGTATGTTAGAAAAAAATTTCTAATGAATTTCAATACCAAGCCAAATTTTTAAAAAGTTAAAGTTACAAATAGGAGAGAACTTTGATAACATGGTAACCAGCTGTCAAAAACCTATAGCAAGCATAATATTTAATGAAAAATATTTTCAGTCATTTTCTTAGACATTGGAGAAAGACAGGGGTGACTACTGTCATTATCATTCTCCCTAGTGTTTGTGGAAGCTTACAATCTTATAATACCTTTCCTAACTACCCCCTGTCCTCTCTACCAGGCTCATCTCTAGCCAGCTTTCCCATGGGGCCCCCCCATTAGCAGAGTGGACTTCCCAGGGCATTGTTATCAAGTCTGGCTCTGCCACATCCATTGAGAAGCTCTAAGAGTTACCATGTCTGTGTTAGTTTCTTGTGGAATCACTGCTCCTTTCTCCTGGGTCCTGGTGTACACAAGGTTTTAGTGAGAGACTTTATATTTTGGGGCTCCAAAATCACTGCAGATGGTGACTGCAGCCATAAAATTAAAAGATGCTTGCTCCTTGGAAGAAAAGCTATGACCAACCTAGACAGCATATTAAAAAGCAGAGACATTACTTTGTCAACAAAGGGCCATCTAGTCAAAGCTATAGTTTTTCCAGTAGTCACGTATGGATGTGAGAGTTGGACCATAAAGAAAGCCAAGTGCTAAAGAATTGATGTTTTTGAATTGTGGTGTTGGAGAAGACTCTTGAGAGTCCCTTGGACTGCAAGGAGATCCAACCAGTCCATCCTAAAGGAGATCAGTCCTGAATTTTCATTGGAAGGACTGATGCTGAAGCTGAAATTCCAATACTTTGGCCACCTGATGTGAAAAACTGACTCATTGGAAAAGACCCTGATGCTGGGAAAGATTGAAGGTGGGGGGAGAAGGGGACGACAGAGGATCAGATGATTGGATGGCATCACCAAAGCAAGGGACATAAGCTTGAGTAGGCTCCGTGGGTTGGTGACGGACAGGGAAGTCTGGCGTGCTGCAGTCCATGGGGATGCAAAGAGTTGGACATGACTGAGTGACTGAACTGAACTGAACTGAAGAGTTACAATGTGGTTCTGCAATTGCCTTTTCCCCTATGCCATCAGAAGGCTATTATTTCTCAGATGGGAGCTCCTTCTTCCACTGGATCCCAAAAGAAAGGAGGCAAGACTGCATCCATTCACAGCCAATTGTTACCAATGGGTAGATGCAATCACATCTTTGATTTTGGAAACCTGAGATTTGACAGTATTTCTTATCATATTTTAACCTAATGAGGGTTGATCAACACAGTCCTGGAGGTCTTTTTCAACATAAACATGTTTAAAAATTAGATATAAGGGCTGAAAGAGAAAGGGCAGAATTTTCATAGTTGTATGGTATTATCATTTATAATAAAAACCCAAGAAATGCAAAAAACTATTAGAACTCACAAATTTCACATAAGTTGTTGCATATAAAAATCAATTAAAACATCAGTAACTTACACTAGCAAAACCTAGAAATGGTACTCACCCTAAAAGAGTGGACTGTATGTTCCCATTCTTATGTGTGGGCTGCCCATAGTGATTTCCATCCAAAGGGTACGGTCTGGAAATGGGAATAAAAAGAGTAACTTCACAGTGGAGACCACTGATGAACAGTACCTCAGCTGAATGATCAAGGTCAACGTCAACATTGTTAAATCATATTGATAGCATCTATTCTTGACATGATGTGATGAGAATGGGACTTTACTTCTGTGATCCTCCTCCTCCACAAAACCCACACTCCTAGTCTAACCTTAAGCAAAACATCATACAAATCCTAACTGGGGGACATTCTTCAAAATGCCTGACCAATAGTCCTCAAGTTGGTCAGTCATCAAAAATTAGCCGACTTCATCCATGTGGATTAGTAAGGTATACTGTGACAATTGTTGCTGTCTAGTTTCCCAGTCAGATCCAACTCTTTGCAACCCTAAGCCAGGCCTCTCTGTCCCTCACCATCTCCTGACATTTGCCCAAGTTCATGTCCATTGCGTCAGTGATGCCATCCAACCATCTCATCCTCTGATGCCCTCTCCTCCTCCTGCCTTCAATCTTTCCCAGCATCAGGGTCTTTTCCAATGAGTCAACTGTTTGCATCAGATGACCCAAATCCTGGAGTTTCAACTTCAGCATATGTCCTTCCAATGAGTAGTCAGGGTTGATTTCCCTTAATATTGACTGTTTTTTATCTCCTTGCTGTCCAAGGGACCCAGAGTCTTCTTCAGAGCCACAGTTCAAAGGCATCAATTCTCCAGTGCTCAGCCTTCTTTATGGTCAAGCTCTCACAACCGTACATGACCACTGGGAAGACCATAGCTTTGATTATACAGACCTTTGTCGGCAGAGTAACGTCTCTGATTTTCAGCGTGCTCTCTAGGTTTGTCACAGCTTTCCTGCCAAGAAGCAAACGTCTTCTCATTTCATGGCTGCAGTCACCAACTGCAGTGATTTTAGAGCCCAAGAAGAGGAAATCTGTCACTACTCCCATCTTTTCCCTTCTATTTGCCATGAAGCAATGGGGCCAGATGCCATGATCTTAGTTTTTTTAATATTCAGTTTTAAGCCACCTCTTTCACTCTCCTCCTTCACCCTTATCAGGAGGCTCTTCAGTTCCTCTTGGCTGTCTACCATTAGAGGAGTATCACCTGTACATCTGAGGTTGTTGATGTTTCTCCTGCCTATCTTGATTCCAGCTTGTCATTCATCCAGCCCGGCATTTCTCATGATGTGCTCAGCACCGGCTGACGGCAGGCAGCTGTGACAATGGCGGGTAACAGACAGTCCTGATCACAACGTTTTACAACAATCAGTATTTCTCACCCTCCAGCTTGTAGAAACAGACTTTATTGTCTTGGGCTCCAAAATCACTGTGGACAGTGACTGCAGTCATGAAAGTAAAAGATGCTTGATCCTTGGAAGACTAACGATTACAAACCCAGACAGTGTACTAAAAAGCAGGGACATCATCTTTCTGACAAAGGTGTCTGACTCTTTGTGACCCCATGGACTGTAGCCCACCAGGTTTCTGTCCATGGGATTTCCCAGGCAAGAATACTGGAGTGGGTTGCCATTTCCTTCTCCATCTGACAAAGGTACATATAGTCAAAACTATGGTTTTTCCAGTAGTCATGAATGGATGTGAGAATTGGACCATAAAGAAGGCTGAGCACCGAAGAAATGATGGTTTCAAACTTTGGTGCTGGAGAAGACTCTTCAGAGTGCCTTGGACAGCAAGGAGATCAAACCAGTCAGTCCTAGAGGAAATCAACCCTGAATATTCACTGGAAGGACTGATGCTCAAACTGATGCTCCAATACTTTGGCCACCTGATGCAAAGAGCTGACTCATTGGAAAAGAGCCTGATGCTGGGAAATATTGAGGGTACAAGGAGAAGGGGGCAACAGAGGATGAGATGGTTGGATGGCATAATCAACTCAACGGACATGAGTTTGAGCAAACTCTGGGAGAGAGTGAAGGACAGGGAAGCCTGGTGTGCTGCAGTCCATGGAGTCACAAGGAGTGGGACACGACTGAGTGACTGAACAACACTTGTAGATTGGGTTCTGGGTCTGCTGGGTGTGGCTGAGCTCAGCTGGACTGACTCCAGTAGGTATCCAGGATACACCTTAGGTTTAAGTCAGCTTCTCCTGTCTCTCATTGCTGTCGCTGGAACACTACCCTTGGCTAGATGATACATTTGTTTACAAAGAACAAAAATGGGACACATTTTCTATAGAAAGTCTCAGAGGCATTTTTGATTATTGATTGGATCTTTTCCTATGGCAAAGGAAAATAAAACTAACTCACTTCAAAATATGCTTCCAGAAATTAATTTTTCCTCCACTTGATAAAAATATGCTTTTCAAGAATCATCTTTTTTCCTCCACTATAAAAAAAGAAGCAAAAAGATTAAAAAAAAACAAAACAAAACCAAGGACATAACATTACAGGCCAGGCTTGTGTGGTTTGTCAAGATGAGGTCTGTCTAGCTGCACATGCAGAGGCAGTGGAACCGCTTGGAGGAGTGATGCTGGGATCAGATTCTCATGCTGACCTCTGCCCACGCACTGAGCTCTGACTGGCACCCTGCATGTGTCAGTCAGTATTGGGGTGAGGTGCCCCATCTTCTCTGCCACACGAAAGAGCAGGCACACTGGTGTCCTTACTGATGAACCAATGGCACGTGCCACCTCTTCACCTGTTCACTGTAGTGAAGTGGACATGTCACAAGGGCTCTACATGGGGAAACTGCCCTGAGGGAGGGTTTAGTAAAACCTCAGGAAAGCATTTTATTCCATAGAAGCACCTTTCTTCTTAGAGGCAAATGACAAGTGCACAGACAAACACTCCACGAAACAGCAGGTAGAGCCTAAAACCTCCTGGCCTGAGCAGGAAATGTCTCTCAAGAGTCCCGACAGGGCTTTAAAATGTCCTATGAATGCTTCATTTGATTGCATATTCTCTTTTATTTAACGTAAAACAATGTTTCAAATTTGCCATCTGGAACTGAAAATGTTTCCTAGCCTTTTAGCCTGTACCTTAGTCTGCAATCAGCATATTACATGGGCACAGAGTGAGGTGCTGACAAAGAAGACGAGATCTGGTAGCTGGTACCCTCAGACCCTGTCCACTTGTCCATTTCCACAACCACTATCTTAGTTGTTGTTCAGTCGCTCAATCATGTCTGACTCTTCTGTAATCCCATGGACTGTAGCCCACCAGACCCCTCTGTCCATGAGATTTCCCAGGCAAAAAGTGAGTTGCCACTTTCTTCTCCAGGGAATCTCCCCAACCCAGGGATCAAACCTGAGTCTCCTGCATTGGCAGGAGGATTCTTTACCCCTGAGCTACATGGGAAGTCACCAGTCCAAGTTACCACCATTCTCTTCCTAGACCATGGTTGTACGGCCTCAAAGCTGGACTGCCTGCTTCCACTCTTTGGTCTGTATCCAGAGTGTATCCGACTAACAAAAACCCTTCCACACCTTTTCATCACTATCAGTAGAAAATCAGAATCTTTATCAAGGCCTCCAGGCTCTTGGGTCTGGCCTCCACCAATTTATTCAACCTCATCTTTGACCACGATCTCCTCACTCTCTATGCTCCAGACATGCAGTCTCAAGCCTGCTAGTCTGTTTCCTCTCCCCAGACTTAGACCAACCAGTTCTCCTCCTTAAACCTTCTTCCTTTAACCCTTATTTTTGTTTTGACCCCCTAATAAATCCATTTTCTCCTATTCTACATTCTGACAGCTCCTCATATTTCCCTCTCACTGGCACTATGCTCCTCAAGGAGAAAGGTAATGTCTTCTTTTTATCTGTTCTTGGCATCTAACACCTTCCCTGACACATAGTAGCTGTTCAATAAACCCTTTGCGACAGAAGGAAAGAATGAGCTAGTGAAGAGTTCATCTTCTTACAAGTCCAGAAAACTAAGGCTGAAAGAGAATGAGTAACCTAAAGAATTTTCTAATGCAATACATACTTTGTTAGCACATCACTGACCAGAGATGTATTAACTCCACAAGTATAAGTTTCTGCAAAAATCCCCCAGTCAATAATGTGTTAAAATTCCATTTTAATTGGATGGCATCACTGATTCAGTTGGGACATGAGTTTGAGCGAACTCCGGGAAATAGTGAAGGACAGGCATGCTACCATTCATGGAGTAGCAGAGTTGGACATGACTTAGCAACTGAACAACAACATGTTAGACTGAAAGCTTTGTTCCAGCTCCACCCAAGGCACCTTTCAGGTAACTCTGGGGATGAGGAAAAAGTAAGAGACAGAATCTCCTCAAAGACTTGAGACAGAATTTATGAATCTTGCGAGTCTTAATGCCTGAGTGTTCCTAATCTAAGCAGTTCCCCTAAGAATGTAAAATGAAATGGCAACACTGCTGATGATATAAATAACTATTTGGTATTTTTATGTCTTACTCCATCATGCCTATTTGGAAACATGGGGAAAATAGAATGTTTTATCAATAAGCACCATCCCTTGATGGTGATCCTTGTATTGACTTGAGGCCGACATGAAAAAGAGGGTGGAATGAACTGGAAATGAAAAGCAGAGCATTCACTCGATAATCACCCCACCAACTTATGGAGATCTACCTGCTACTTAGAGGTACGAGGATATGATACTGACACTCCGCAACCACAGGTGACTCAGGGCTTCCAGGGAAGACAGGGCATCATCAGAGAGTCACTAACAGTCTGTGCCTTGGATGTGGTACATAAGCTTTTTCAACTTGTTTCCTCATCTCTAAAATTAGGGAAATAGCAGTACTTACCTCTTAGAATTGCTGTGAGATTAAATGGGACAAAGACCATAAAAGACTTACCTTGGTGTCTAGCACGTAGTCATTTATATCCGTTGGAATGCTTTTGCTTACAAGGGACAGGAAACTTGACCAGCAGTGGCTTAAATCATGTATTTATGTTTCTGTTAACAAGCAGCCTGGGGTGGGCAATCCACAAAACTGTTTAGCCATGATGGGCATCTGGTCCTGCAACTCTGGAATTCTCCTGACCTGCCTTCACAGTGTAAAAACACCTGCTGCTTCTCAAGTGCCTCCCTTTTGACAGCAATAAGTAGTTCTTTCCTAAGAAGACCGAGAGACTTTCTTTTATGCTCCATTGGCCAGAAATATATATTAAGTGCTTAGTACAGGGCCCAGCATCTACTAACTAATCAGTACAATTTAGCTACTAGATGATAGTGATGATGGTGGTAACGGTGATAATGATGACAGTGGTGGTGACTGTGATGATGGTGGTAATGATGCAATAGAGGCAAAACATATGTACTTTCTGTTTATAATCAAGACCATCTGTCAACTTCTAGATCCATTTGTCCCTCTATCCTAAGGTCTGATATAAAGAGATGGAATCACAGAATACAGAAGCATATTGGACTAAGCTAAGCTACTACTTGGGAGAGCAAAAAGAAAGGACAGTCACAAACAAATGGAAGTAGATAAAATAGGATATCGTGGGTATACGAGGGAGGTTGGTAAAGTTAGAAATAGCTTATAATCCTAAAGCATGATCCCTGAAAGTCCTTCTCATTACCAGAGTAATGAATGAGTCTTCTCTGAAACCAGGGCCCAGAGAAGGTAAATAATTAACTCAAGGTAACACAGAATTTCAATTAGAACTTAGGTTTCCTAAAGCCTATAATTAAAAAAAAAAAACATTTATTATCAAAAAACACAATCTAAAGGTGAAAGAAATGCCTAAGATAAACTGATTATTAGTGGAGTCAATTGCTGCCCATCTGCCATAATTTTACCCTCCCATCCTGGCATAAAAAGAGTTAATAAGCAAGAGTTTTCTGGTTATAAATAACAGAAAATACCAAAGTTTCCTTGTTTTTCTGAATGGCACAAACACCTGATAAACAAACCTTGCTTTCAAAAGATTTCATAATCCAAAGTGTGTGCTTAGTCACAAGTTGAACTCTTGATTCCTTGCCCCTGGAAACAAAGAGAAATCTCTAATTCAGTAAAAAATAAATGATCTGGGATCAAATCATGGTTTGTGTCCCCCTGAAAATGCTTAGTTTCTCAGAAATAGACTCACAGACAGAGAAACAAACTATGGTTACCAAAGAGGAAAGGGGGGAGGAAGGGATAAATCAGGGATTCAGAATTAACAGATTGAAAGAAAGTGAAAGTCGCTCAGTCGTGTCCTACTGTCTGCGACGCCATGGACTGTATAGTCCATGGAATTCTCCAGGCAAGAATACTGGAGTGGGTAGCCTTTCCCTTCCCCAGGGGATCTTCCCAACCCAGGGATTGAACCCAGGTCTCCCGCATTGCAGGAGGATTCTTGCTTCTCAGAAACAGACTCACAGACAGAGAAAACAAACTATGGTAACCAAAGAGGAAAGCGGGGAGGAACGGATAAATCAGGGACTTGGAATTAACAGATACGCACTACTACATAGAGGGTTCCCAGGTGGCGCTAGTGGTAAAGACTCTGCCTGCCAATGCAGGAGATGTAAGAGATGCAGGTTCAATCCCTGGATCAGGAAGACCCCCTGGAGAAGGGAATGGCTACCCACTCAAATATTTTTGCCTGAAAAATCTCATGGACAGAGGAGCCTGGCAGGCTATATATGGTTCACAGAACCACAGAGTTGGACATGACCGAACACACTGCTATATATAAAATAAACAGCAATGACCTACTGTATAGCACAGGAAATTATATTCAATACTTTGTAATAACACATAATGGAAAAGAATGTGAAAAAGAATACAAACATATATGTGTGTGTTTATGTATATAAAAATGCACACATACACACATATATACACACTTCGCTGTATGCCTGAAGCTAACACAACATTGTACAATAAATCACCTATATTTCAGCATTTTAAAAGTCCAGCTTCTCCGTCCCCCTGGAAATAGAAACAGCCTCTCAGATCATAATCCCATGATATTTAACAGCTTTTATTCTACCTTGTTTCTTGATTTAGCAATCTGTCCATGAACTGGGTACATATACAGTAGGTGGGAAATAAGTATGTGTCAAATGCTATCCCAACAGTAATAAATATCTAATCATCTGGATCTTAAAAAGACGGTATTAAAAAAAAAAAAAAAGACGGTATTAACTTGAATATCAGAGAGACTAAACATAGTGGTACATCAGAGGAGACGGCAGCCAGAGCTAAATCCCTAATAATATCTAATTTATATCAACATCTTCCACAGTCAGATGTCACGCTATGATTTTGACATGGATTGTCTATTGCATTTCATCCTTACAACAAGTCTCTGAGGCAGGGACGGCTATTGTCAACACCCACTTGGTAGATGAGGAAAGTGAGGTTTAGAGAGCATCAGCCAAGTGGAAAATGATGCAGCCAGGATTTGAATAGCATTGATCAGGGCTGCATTCAGTTGTGTGTAATAGGAACCAGATTTCAGTGGCTTAACCCAATAAGGGTTTGATTTTTCCTTACATAACAAGGAATTCAAGCATAAAGAACTCAGGGCTCATAACCAGCCCAGGAAGTCAGACCCAAAGACCCAGCTGCCTTCTTGATTCCACAGGCACCACCCTTAACCTGTGGCTGTTGTCCACACAGTCAGAAGAGGATTTCTGCGCCTCCAGGCACTGCATCTGTCAGGAAGCAGGAAGAAGCAGAAAAGCAAGAGACAAAGGTGCTCAGACATGCTCAGTCATGTCTGACTCCTTGCTGCCTCACGGACTGTAGCCCACCAGGCTCCTCTGTCCATGGAATTTTCTAGGCAAGAATACTGGAGTGGGTTGCCATTCCCTTCTCCAGGAGATCTTCCTAACACAAGGATCAAACCCAGGTCTCCAGCACTGGAAGCAGCTTCTTTACCATCTGAGCCACCAGGGAAGCCCATCAGAGACGAAAGACATGTAACCAAATCTGGTCCTTTTTTTATCCAGAAAATGGTAGCTTTTCCAGTAGAACTCTATTTATAACTAGTTGAGCAGAACAGGCTGTTAACACAGCTACTCTAGCTGCAGGGAAGTATGGAGATGTGAACACTCAACCTGGCACATTGTTGCCTTAAGTAAAACTGGGTTCTGTTCCTGAGAAGTAGACAGTACTTATTGGGTAGACAACCAGCAGTCCCCGAAATGAATCCAGGCAGCTCTTGGACGTTAAAGCTCAAGAAACAAATGTGCTCATAACCTCTATGCCAGCACAAACATCAATATCCTATCCCACCATGCCCCACCAAAAAACTGTTTGAGGCCAACTCGTCCACTGGAGTGACAAGTTTGTTGTTGCAGTTGTTTGTTTTTTCACATAGCTTCTTCTAAAAACCCAGCCCTGGCGCACAGAGGGAGGAAGCCTGAATGCTGTCTGGGTCCTGTAATTATCACTTGCCTCCCACTCCCCTTTTCAATGCAGTAAATGACCATCAAGCCTTCTGCTCCCCGATGACCAAACACCGAAAATAATTTTCTTTGAGAAGACTTTGTTCCACCTAATTTGTGAGTAAAATTTCCTAAGGGCAGCAGTGAAAGGTCTAAGATAATGAGGAAGTCTTCACACTCAGGGGAACTGATGAGATCTGCTCTCAAAGTCGCCATACACCATTAATCAATTGTTACTAGGCAGAGTCACGGAACCCAGATAGAGGTCAGCAGATCACATGACCCACGGCCGGCCAAACGGCCAGCATCCTGCTGCTTAAACGAAAGCAGAAGTGACTTTGTAACTCTTCCCACTTAGCCGAATTCATAACCTATGCTGATTTTTCATAGCCAGGGTTCAGTTTAGACTGTGGAGAGCCACTGAGTAAAATAAAGTAAAAAACCCAGAGGTGGGTGGGAAAGCGTGTGTGTGTGTGTGTGTGTGTGTGTGTGTGTGTGTTGACAGGGGTGGTGTTACCAAGTAAACAAGATAAGCTTTACAAGAAAAACAAATTGGAAATAAAAATCACATTTTAGCAGATTACCCAGTTTTACTTAATGTGTCCTTACTTGAAAATTACAAGTACCTTTACTCATTATTTCCATACGCATTTAAATTTATTCTTGTCCTTTTTTGTTTTTTCAATCTAAATCATAGATGCTGTGTTTCATCATTTTCCACAGGGCACAGTATTTTGATTTTTCAGATGCTCTGTAAGCATAAATAGTCACTATTATGTCAGACTTGGACACATCTTGACCGTCTTTGACTTCTGTTTGTTATTGCTCATATGCTAAGGTCCTTCAACTATTTGTAAGAGTATCTTTAGATGCTTCTGAGAGGTAGATAACTGAACATCTCAACATTATCTTTAAGTATTTCTTATGTTAGCAAAATCCAAAACTGCCTCTCTAAATAAAAATGGAGATTTAGAACATTCTTCCTCTGATTCTAAAAATTTTGAGCACTAAGGAAAAATTTAAAAAGTAAAATCATGTATTACAGAAGCTAGGGCAATTTTATTTAATAAACAATTCCCTCCTACATTGGTTCAGGCTGTTCTTTTTAGTCATACTTGGGACAAGATGCTGGGCAACAACCACATTTAACAGAAATACCCAAAATACCATCCAGAGAAACAAATTGGGTCATATTAAGGTTCTGCTTCCATATCCACCTAGATATGGAACAGTTACTGCTTGGAAGTCCCCAGTTTAGTCCCTAAAACAAGAGAAGTCCTCTAATTTGTCAAATAAATACTTTCCCACACTTATACCAAAGTAGAAAAATCTGTGCAGATCAATTTTACCATGACAAAAGATGAAGACGCAAAATGATTTAGTTTAGGATCTCTGGTGTGTATTTTTAGTTTAGGCTAAATCTTTTCTAATATCACCAGTTCTTTAAGTTCTGGAAGTCAGAGAGCATGTCCAGTGAAATACTTTGGAATCTTTCTGACAAGGGCAAAAGAGAAGCAAAAGTTAAATCTTGCATGCATTTCAACCAGCCTTCCACATTTAGGAATTTATAGCATAAAAATAGTCAAAATAATACAAATAAGAACATGTAAGATATATTCATCATATTAATTACAAAAATATTTGCTAATAGTGACATCTGCAAGTCACTAAAATGTCCCAAAACAATGAATTGGCGAATTGCATTACGACTATGCAATGAAATTCTCTGTAGGTCTTTGAAACAGCAATAAAGGTCACTATTTAATGATATTGCAAAGGTAGCCACAGTTCAGTGTGATAGGGAGGAAAATCAGCTTATAGAACAATGTATGCAGAATGAGCTCATTTTTGCAAAAAGAGTACACAGATGCAATATGTTAAGAAAAAAGTATTAAAAGATATGCTCCAAAATGTAAATAGTAATTGTGACTGGGTTTATTAGACCATAGACAATTTTCACTTTTTTCCACAGTAGACAATTCAGGTCAAGGTCTTAGAACAGTACCTGACACATGGTCCATAGGTACTATTCATATTAGGGTTTTAATTTATCAGTCATTGCCTCTGATGTGTCACTGTTTTTTGTCTCCTTCTAAGTAATTTCTTTTTCTTTTTTTCTAACAATAATGAGAAAACTATGCAAGAAGTGATTTCCATTTTGAGAAAAAAAAAGGGGGAGGCTGGGGGAGGTTAGGGAGAAGCTTCTGCACCAATACTTGTCTTCCCATCTGGGTTAGTGACATGCATGCAAAGGGCCTATAAAGAGAGGTGGAGGGGAAGCGAGAAGGAAGACTTCGCCACAGTAAATGAAAAGCAAACAATATGCATATCAGCATCCCAAGATGTACCACTCTGCTGGGAAAATCCAAGACAAAAGAATTTTCGGACACAACAGTTCAAAGCATATTGCACCTGTCAAAACGTCTGTCATCTTCTATAGAAAGGCACCATTCTAAGAGAGAAAAGGGAAACTTTCGCAAAGTCACTCAGGAACAACAGCTTACTTTGTCTCCTTCCTCTGGTCAACTCCTCCATCTGAAAGCCATTTAGCTCCATCCTATAGCTTGCCTGGAAGGACCAGACAATAGGAAGGTCTCTTTCATTGTCAAGGACAGTTACACTTTGAAGATGACGCTCAAAAGAGGTTAAAATGGGTCAACAAGCAATTGTTGGCCCTATGCAAGGACATGCGAAGAGGACATTGTTAAAGTCACACACACAAAAAAAAATCTCAATCTCAAAGAATTCAACTTTAACCTAGAGGAGGTGTGGGAAGAAAGAAACTAACATGCAATACTGATTTTATCCCAAAGAGGAATTAGGAAGGAAGAGAATCTACCCCAAGAGGATTAATTAATAGACATGATTGGGGATGGTCTTTGCCATTCCAAATATCCATTCACACTGTGTATTAAGAAGATAAGTGTAATTTAGGGCAAAGTGAGAAAAATGTGACTTTTCCAAGAATAATGTATACAAGTGGTGTTAATTCCATGCTGGCTATTGCATTTGTTAAGTTTTATTTTCTAGATGCACTTTGGGAAATGTGTTTGTCATGTAGTCAGATGATAGGTAAAGGCTGGGTGGGTGGATATATTTAAATAGTAGTTATTTCTTTTGTGCAATTTCTTAGATATCTTTAATAGGAAAGTCTCAGAACCCATCGGAGCAAAGATGATCTAAAGAGAAGTAACAAGGAAGATCTGAATCAGCCCAGCTCTATGATTCTGCCTTGTTTAGGCCATGTGACTCTGGACGAGTAACTTAACCTCCCTCTTGTCAGTTTCCACTTGTGTGAAAAGAGGTAACAGCAACAGGCCATCAGAAATATTGGGAGGATTAAAGGAGAGACGCATCCAGGAGAAATGAAAACACATCTACACAAAAACTTGTACACACAAGTTTATCACAGCATCATTCATAATAGTCAAATAGTGGAAATAATGCCAATGGAAAAACAAAATGTTGTCTAGCCACATAGTGGAATATCATTCAGTCATAAAAAGGAATAGCATATTGACATCCTATAACATGGAAGAATATTGAAAAATTATGTTAAGTGGAGGAAGCCAGTCACAAAAGATCACATATTATATAATTCCATTCATATTAAATTCCCAGAATACGGAAATCCATAGAGACAGAAAGCAAATTAGTGATTGTTCAGAGCTGGAGAGTGGAGAAGGAGAGAACAGAAAGATGATAGCTAAAGAGTACAGAGTTTCTGTTTGAGTGGGTGAAATGTAAAATTTACCATGATGATGGCTGCACGTATTTTTCAATATACTAAAAACCAGTGTACTGTACACTTAAAATGGATGACTTGTATAGTGTACAAATTATATCTCAATAAAGTTGCTAAAAATAAACAAAAGAGACCAAGCAAGAATGATGGACAAACCTTTGTGGCAAAAAGCAAAACAAAACACTTTTTTAAAAGGAGGATGGAAAAATACTATAATAAAGGAATCAGAACTGTGCTTGGCACAGAATAAGGACTCGCTAAACACCGAGTATCAGTAATTACTTTTATGAGTAAGTATAAATCATTGTGAATAGCTTTGGAGAAAAGAGTACTGTTAATGTAGTATGACTAACAGTAAGACTGAAGTTTCAACTTTAATCTTAAAATATTAATCTTTAAAGATATTTCAAAATTCAACCTTATCCCCTGAAATCTAAAGATAATCCATTCCTAAATAGTCTACTTAAAAGGTAAATTTCAAAATGAAATGCAGCCCTTTCTCTTCTTTAATGAGTTTGCTATGTAAGTATATTAAATTATCTGTGATTGTCAAATCTTTAAGCTTTGGAAACTGACTAACTACAGAGGCAAAACATGAGAATTGTGAGAAGGTTCTTTCATTATGAAATACACTTACAACTGGAATCATTCTTAAAAAAAAAAAAAACTTGGGGGGACTTTCCTGGTGGTTCCATGGTTAAGAACCCACCTTCCAATGCAGGTAACGTGGGTTCAAACCATGGTCAGGGAACTAAGATCCCACAGGCCATGTGTCACAGCCAAGAAATTTTTTTTTTTTTAAGTTTAAAACCACCTTTAAAAACAAGGTTACTTGTGATGGTAGATACTGCCGACTGTCATTTTGTACTCTGAACTCTTCTAAACTGAGGGTTCTTAATGAAACATTTTGTTAATTCATCAACTATTTACTTCATTTTTAAAATACAGAATGCTTGTGAACATGAGTGTTGGAGGAAGTCACTGTCTGAACAAATTGCTTTGTCTGTTTCCCCATCAATAAAAGAGATACTACAGTACTACTTAACCCCACAATGCTCTGATGAAGGCAAAGAATATAGAGACAAGATTACCTGGTCACCAGAAATAATACTCACTGTTAGTATAAGGCAGCTGGATCTAGAAGCCTTCCATTAGCCCTGTGTAACTGATGGTGATATTTGAGCTAATTATTGTTGATACTTGTAGGAGGAAATGGCAACCTGCTCCAGTATTCTTGCTTGGAGAATCCCATGGACAGAGGAGTCTGACGGGCTACAGTCCACGGGATTGCAAAGAGTCAGACACAACTGGGTGACTAAACCACCACCACCATTGTCTATACTAGTCACAAAATAATTATTTGCATTTGCACGGCAGTTGTGCTTTTCAAAACGCCTTGCTTTGATAGAAACTTGATCCCCAAAGTATCCCTTGCAGTAAACAAAACGTTACCCCAATTTAACCGAGAAGATACTGCAGCCAAAGGATAGAGAGACGAGGCGCTAAGTTCAGATCACATTTACAGGCACGTCCTCCCGGCTCTTCAGATCCACGTCAGCCCAGCTCCTGAATTCTTCCTTACCTCTCCCTCTACGATGTCCCGTCCCTTCCACCACTTTGATGCAGGTCAGCTCCAGTAATCTTGGAAAGTGCTACCATCTTTAACAAACCTCAAAACCACCTTACCTTTCTTAAGTTTCTGAGACTTCGTTCACAGAGATGATGTTGCTTCACACAAAAAGGACTGTGTGATGATCATCTCTGCTCTTCAAAGTGTTCAAACATATCATATGTCATCAACTCACAACACTCACCTCCTACTCTCCACTTTGTTACAAGGAAGAGAGGGATATAAGTAGAGTTTCGAGACTTACCTCACTTAGGTACCAACAGCATGAAATAAAAACTAACTTATATATGATATCTATATAGATAGAATATGCACATATATTCATTGTACTTATATAATAGTTCTAATGACACAGTATACAATAATATGGCTTATATACAGAAAATATTGTACAGTGTATAATAATATCACATAGAAAGCTTCCCTGGTAGCTCAGACAGTAAAGAATCTGCTTGCAATGCAGGAAACCTGGGTTGGGAAGAGACCCTGGAGGAGGGCATGGCAACCCATTCCAGTTTTCTTGTCTGGAGAATCCCATGGATAGAGGAGCCTGGCGGGCAACAGTCCACAGGGTAGCAAAGAGTCAGACACAACTGAGTCAGTAAGCATGTATAATTATAAGCTTCAAATATACAAATGTATATATAACCATTAATAATAAAGTTTCCTCATATGTGAAATAGCATTAATAGCAATAGTAACTACTTCATGAAACCATTTTTGAGGACTTAAATGAATTAATATATTCTAAATGCTTAGAACAGTCTCTAATATAAAATACACACTCAGGAAACATTATCTGTCATAACTATTACTTATCCTACATATTAAAAAGGATTCCTTACTTGTAAACATTGTTCACTAGAGATACTCTTAAATACTTTGTTTCTTCCATGTACTAGTTTTTAAAACTTATCACTATTTTTCAACAAAACTTTCAGAAAAACTTTTTTTCCCCCAAAGTGACACATTATCTTCTTAGGAAGACTATTATAGCATGTGGTAATAAATATCCCTTAAATCAAATCACATACCCCTGAAAAAATAGAAGCAAGCTGTAACCCAAAACCTTAGCAACAATGATTTTATACTACAGGACCTCGTTCTAGTCCTCAGTCACACTTCAAATGCAAATACACGTATTATTTATTTCTTAATATTGATTCTTACTCAATTACAATTGTTCAAATCAACATTATTTTCAGAAAAAAATGACAGTAAGAAAGATTTAACTACGCTGACCTTGGGGCATTTTTGTCTAAGTTCTAGTGCCTCTCAGAAAGACCTGAACACCCGTACCCCATAACCATGACAGTCAAAACTGCAAATGTTCTTTACCATCACTATCTAAACTATGGTCATAGTTAGACCAACTAAACTCCCAACCATATGCATCCAAAATGAGGTAAATTAAGACAGCTCATTACATTTCCTCCAAGGAAGAATGGGTTTCTGGAGGTATTTATGAAGGACTGCTTTCTTTAGCTTTGATTCTTACCTCACTTTTTTGCAAAGAAGCCTTTACTTTGAGCTCTACTGGTTTACATGGATTCTAGTATATTTAGATAGAGTTTTGAGTCATGTTGTCTCAAATGCATTCCACAGACACTAGTGTCCAAGGTATTTATAGGCATTATATTAAAAAAAATACACACCACACCAGAGTTCCCTGATCACGTAAATGTAGACATACTACATATAGTATACATATGGTAGTATACGTGCTTTATATATATTTTATATATATTGAACTGAAGGGGAAAATGCAGTAAGATTTTACAGCCTCCATGTATCAAATTCTATAAATCCAAGTTTGTGGAAAAATGGCAAGAAACTTGCAATTCAAACTGTGTGTGAAAGTCGTGGTAACACTGACTTGTGTTTCTGTGAAAAAACAGTACATTAAAAAGAGAAAAAACTAACTCAAAATCATTTGCTAAATTAGTTTCTGCATTGCCTCACAGTGAAAAACTGTTATGTTTAACCGACCTTAAACCAAAATCGAAAACACTGCCTAAAACCACAAGTTGATCTAAAGGTTCCCTAAGTGTCTCTTCTGAATTAAGCTTAGTTCCATGTGTCTCTGGGGCCTCCAAAGAGGTTCTAGCTTCAGGTTTCTGACATAAAAACCTTAATATAGCCTGAAGAATTCCCCTAGGCACATGGGGAGTAATCAAATTTCATGTTAACTATTAAATTACAGACATTCAATTATGTTTTCCAAACCTCTGTTTAGAGACTCAAAAGGCCCCTAGAAAACATCCTTAAACTGAGCCCAAGTTGGCAAGTGAAACCGTTTAGCTGGGGGAGCAGAACAAAGCGGGGCGGGCCCATCCCTGCCGGCACATGGCGAAGTGGCACGCGATGCACCCCATCCCCACTGTGAGGTGCAAATTCTTTGTGACACTGGGAGACACCGCGGAACAAAAATACTATTAGAAATGCTTCAAAAGGAACATTTTTTGGCTGCGATAGAGACTTTTGACATTATTTATTAGGTTCAAGACGGCCTCTGTGAAGCCTGACAATGGTTCTGTGGAAACCAGTACATCTGAGGCCCTTTCTGTTGTTCTGGGCAGGCATTGATTTGAAGATAGGCAGCACTCACGAACAATTCCTTCGCAGCGGTCAGCGTAAGTGAGCATTCACCCCCGGCCTGGGAGGGGCCTGTGAACAAACAGTATGGAAACGCGTATGGGCGGGAGTGGGGAAGGACCAAACCTTGATTAACCTCTTGGAGGGGAGATGGGTAGGAGTACTAGCAAATCCAGGAAGGGGCGCTCCTGCCAGACTGCGGTGGAAGGAGGCGTCTGTCCCGGGGGCGGGGATGAGGATGCTTGGGGAGCATCTTAGGTGCCATGGCAACTGCGCCTATTCGGACTGGATTTCCGGGCGCGCCTGGGAGCCGGCTTTGGGAATCTAGGTTTGCGGGTCGGTGTACCTACTGGGGCTGCTGTCTTCCCCACCAACTCCAGTTCTGAGGAACTCCAGGAGACTCTGGGCGAAGCAAAGGGGGTCTGGCTTCTCCGGAAGAGGCCAATGGCAGCACAAGGCCTCAGAATAAGACCTAGAAGGCAAAGGAGAACCAGAGTGGCGCTCAAGTGTGAGGAATTTACCCGCCCCGCTAAAACTTAAAAAGGAAAAAGAAAAGAACTCTCCTGATAACTGGATGTTTTAGAAATCCACGACGTTTGTAACAAGCTGAGGGAAAATTTTTAAAATCCCCTGACATTATGCTCATGTGTTTCCCATGTTTCTTCAAGAAAATGAAGTGCTATCTATTCCTTTCCTATTGTTTGAAAGAACCTCCTCCCCCCAAAATAATTTTTACAGAATCCTCTTAAAACTTTTAATTTCAAGGAAAACAATTCGAAACTTCTAGGAGAGGGAAGAATGAGTGACTAAAATAAAGCATCATATTTGAAACTTGGGGAAATGTTTTGAATTGAAATTACTCTGGAGTTACAGGTCATGGAAAAACAAACAATTTTACAACCCATTTAGACTATGACTGACAATTTAAAATCCAAGAGGCAATTATTTCATGAGTTTTATTAGAAATGTCAAACCATGGGAAAATTAAAACAGTGTTTCAATCAGATGTTGGCTCTACACAAGGCATACATATATACTAATAATAGGTTTGATTTTTTTCTTTATTCAAGCAATATATATATATACAACACATGCATTTCTATGTAGATATATATATATATATATATCAAATCTTAATATATGTCATACATATAAGATCATTTTCGGGGGACTTTCCTGGCAGTCCAGTGGTTAAGAATCCCCACTTCAAATGCAGGGGGCACAGGTTCAACCCCTGGTTGGGGAACTAACATCCCACATGCCATGTAACAAGTGCAAAAAAACCCCATTTTTATTTAAGAAATCCTGTCCATTGACCTATGCAAATTAAAAGCTAATTCTTCAGTCGTATATTAAGATAACTAACATGCTTTAAATCTCTTTCTATGAGCTTTTAAAGGACTTTGACTAGCATGCAAATGGCTCAATTATTTGGAACAACACAAGGCATCACCAGATGGCTAACACCGAAATCAGATTGATTATATTCTTTGCAGCCAAAGAGGGAGAAGCTCTATACAGTCAGCAAAAACAAAACTGGGAGCTGACTGTGGCTCAGATCATGAACTCCTTATTGCCAAATTCAGGCTGAAATTGAAGAAAGTGGGGAAAACCACTAGACCATTCAGGTATGACCTAAATCAAATCCCTTATGATTATACAGTGGAAGTGAGAAATAGATTTAAGGGACTAGATCTGATAGACAGAGTGCCTGATGAACTATGGACAGAGGTTTGTGACATTGTACAGGAGATAGGGATCAAGACCATCCCCAAGAAAAAGAAATGCAAAAAAGGCAAAATGGCTGTCTGAGGAGGCCTTACAAATAGCTGTGAAAAGAAGGGAAGTGAAAAGGATAAATATAAGCATCTCAATACAGAGTTCCAAAGAATAGCAAGGATAGATAAGAAAGCCTTCTTCACTGATCAATGGAAAGAAATAGAGGAAAACAATAGAATGGGAAAGACTAGAGATCTCCTCAAGAAAAGTAGAGATACCAAGGGAATATTTTGTGCAAAGATGGGCTCAATAAAGGACAGAAATGGTAGGGACCTAACAGAAGCAGAAGATATTAAGAAGAGGGGGCAAGAATACGCGGAAGAACTATACAAAAGAGATCTTCATGACCCAGATAATTATGATGGTGTGATCACTCACCTAGAGCCAGACATCCTGGAATGTGAAGTCAAGTGCGCCTTAGGAAGCATCACTATGAACAAAGCTAGTGGAGGTGATGGAATTCCAGTGGCACTATTTCAAATCCTAAAAGATGATGCTGTGAAAGTGCTGCACTCAATATACCAGCAAATTTGGAAAACTCAGCAGTGGTCACAGGACTGGAAAAGGTCAGTTTTCATTCCAGTGCCAAAGAATGTTCAAGCTACTGCACAATTGCACTCATCTCACACGCTAGCAAAGTAATGCTCAAAATTCTCCAAGCCAGGCTTCAGCAATACTTGAACTTCCAGATATTCAGCTGGTTTTAGAAAAGGCAGAGGAACCACAAATCAAATTGCCAACATCTGCTGGATCATTGAAAAAGCAAGAGAGTTCCAGAAAAACATCTACTTCTGCTTTATTGACTATGCCAAAGCCTTTGACTGTGTGGATCACAACAAACTATGGAAAATTCTGAAAGAGATGGGAATACCAGACCACCTGACCCACCTCTTGAGAAATCTGTATGCAGGTCAGGAAGCAACAGTTAGAACTGAACATGGAACAACAGCCTGGTTCCAAATAGGAAAAGGAGTATGTCAAGGCTGTATATTGTCACTCTGCTTATTTAACTTATATGTAGAGTACATCATGAGAAACGCGGGGCTGGAGGAAGCACAAGTTGGAATCAAGATTGCCGGGAGAAATATCAATAACCTCAGATATGCAGATGACACCATCCTTATGGCAGAAAGTGAAGAAGAACTGAAGAACCTCTTGATGAAAGTGAAAGAGGAGAGTGAAAAAGTTGGCTTAAAGCTCAACATTCAGAAAACTAAGTTCATGGCATCCGGTCCCATCACTTCAGGGCAAATAGATAGGGAAACAGTAGAAACAGTGGCTGACGTTATTCTTTGGGGGGCTCCAAAATCACTGCAGATGGTGATGGCAGCCATAAAATTAAAAGACGATTACTTCTTGGAGGGAAAGTTATGAGGAACCTAGACAGCATATTAAAAAGCAGAGACATTACTTTGTCAACAAAAGGTCCATCTAGTCAAGGCTATGGTTTTTCCAGTGGTCATGTGAGGATGTGAGAGTTGGACTATAAAGAAAGCTGAGTGCCGAAGAATTGATGTTTTTGAACTATGGTGTTGGAGAAGACTCTTGAGAGTCCCTTGGACTACAAGGAGATCAGTCATGGGTATTCACTGGAAGGACTGATGTTGAAACTGAAGCTCCAATACTTTGGCCACCTGATGCGAAAAGCTGACTCATTTGAAAAGGCCCTGATGCTGGGAAAGATTGAGGGCAGGAGGAGAAAGGGACGACAGAGGATGAGATGGTTGAATGGCATCACTGACTCAATGGACATGAGTTTGGGTGAACTTTGGGAGTTGGTGATGGACAGGGAGGCCTGGCATGCTGTGGCTCATGGGGTCACAAACAGTCAGACATGACTGAGCGACTGAACTGAACTGAACTGAAAGGCATCACTGGCAAATTAAAAAAACATGTAGACTTCAAATGCATCTTGCATTCCCAAAGTGGGTGTGGAAATGTGTGCGTATGTGCTCAGTCACTTCAGTCATGTCCGACTCTCTGTGACCCCATGGACTGTAGCCCAACAGGCTCCTCTGTCCATGGGATTCTCCAGACAAGAATACTGGAGTGAGTTTCCTATTACTTCTCCAGGGGATCTTACCTACCTAGTGATCAAACCCAATCTTCTGCACTGGGACTTGGACTCTTTACCACTGAGCCACCTGTGAAGCCTTTACATTTCTTCAAACTTAGCAAGTATCTGAGGGAAGAACATAATAAAATGTAAACCATCTAGTACATAGTAAGTGCTCAATTGTTGCTGGTGCTGTTCAGTTGCTAAGTTGTGTCCGACTCTTTGGACCCCATGAACTGTAACATGCCTGGCTCCTCTGTCCTCACTCTCTCCCAGAGTTTGATCATATTCATGGCCATTGAGTTGGTGATGTTATATAACCATCTCATCCTCTGCCATCCCCTTCTCCTCCTGCCCTCAATCTTTCCCAGCATCAGGGTCTTTTCCAATGAGTCAGTTCTTTGCATCAGGTGGCCAAAGTATTGGAGCTTCCGCTTCAGCATCAGTCCTTCCAATGAATATTCAGGGTTGATTTCCTTTAGGATTGACTGGTTTAATCTCCTTGCAGTCCAAGGCACTCTGAAGAGTCTTCTCTAGCACCACATTTTGAAAGTGTCAATTCGTCAGCACTCAACCTTCTTTGTGGTGTTCAGTACCCAAGTGCTATTAGTGTCATATTTAGAATCTTAAAATAGGAGTGCTCTGACCTGGAGTCAGAATGGAGGCTTGAATCCTGGTTCCTCCCTCCCTAAAGTAACAGAATTTCTATAAGCCTCTAGTTCCTCATCTAAGCCATGGGGAGATAACAGTTTTATCTCAAAAGATACCTATATGGACCATAATTGCAGATACATATTCAGATTTTATTACATTGCCTTATACATAAGGATCAAAGTGTATTAACTAGCCAGCATCCTCAACATCCCATCATTAAGCCCATCCTCCCAGAAAAGAAGAATCTCTGACTCAACATCTTTGGTGGAAATCTCCCAGCACCAACCGTACAATTTACAGCCCAGGAAGGATATTAGTCTCTAGTTCAAAGAAAGCTCTCAAAATCTCTCTTTCTTCTATTTGTCAATTCCAATAAACTGTACAAATATTTGCATCAAAATCTACCCATAAAGTTACCTAAAATACAGTATGGCCATCATCAAAAAAATCTACAAACAATAAATGCTAGAGAGAGTGTGGAGAAAAGGGAACCCTCTTGCACTGTTGGAGGAAATATAAATTGATACAGCCATTATGGATAACAGTATGAAAGCTTCTCAAAAAAACTAGATATAGAACTACCATATGACCCAAGAGTCCCATTCCTGGGCATATACGCTGAGAAAACCATAATTCAAAACAACACATGCACCCCAATGTTCATTGCAGCACTATTTGCAGCAATATCCAGGACATGGAAGCAATATAAATGTCCATTAACAGATGAATGGATGAAGGAGATGTGGAACATACATACAATGGAATATTACTCAACCATAAAAAGGAATGAAATTAGGTCATTTGTAGAGATGTAGATCGACCTAGAGTCTGTCATACAGGGTGAAGTAAGTCAGAAAGAGAAAAACAAATGTCTAATGTTAATGCATAAATGTGGAATCTACAAAAGCTGTATGGATGAACCTATTTGCAGGGTAGGAATAGAGATACAGATGTAAAGAACGAACTTGTGGACACAGTCGAGGGAGGGCAGGGTGGGAGGAATCAGGAGATTAGGACTGATACATATACACTATCATGTGTAAAACAGATAGCTAGCAGGAACCTGCTGCATAACACAGTGAGCTCAGCTTGGTGCTCCATGATGACCTAGACGGATGGGATGCTGCAGAGTCCAAGAGGGAGGGGATATATGAATACATATAGCTGATTCACTTTGTTCAACAGCAGAAACTAGCACATTATAAAACCATAAAGGAGCTACATAAAATGAGTCTATTCTTATCCTCTTGGCCGCCGCCCCTGACCTTGGGGGCAGGTCAGGAAGCAACAGTTAGAACTGGACATAGAACAACAGACTGGTTCCAAATAGGAAAAGGAGTACGTCAAGGCTGTATATTGTCACCCTGCTTATTTAACTTATATACAGAGTACATCATGAGAAGCACTGGGCTGGATGAAGCACAAGCTGGAATCAAGATTGCCAGGAGAAATATCAATAACCTCAGATATGCAGATGACACCACCCTTATGGCAGAAAGTGAAGAAGAACTAAAGAGAGCCTCACGATGAAAGTGAAAGAGGAGAGTGAAGAAGTTGGCTTAAAGCTCAACATTCAGAAAACTAAGATCATGGCATCTGGTCCCATCACTTCATGGCAGATAGATGGGGAAACAGTGGAAACAGTGGCTGACTATTTTTCTGGGCTCCAAGATCACTGCAGATGGTGATGACAGCCATGAAATTAAAAGACGCTTACTCCTTGGAAGGAAAGTTATGACCAACCTAGACAGCATATTAAGAAGCAGAGACATTACCAACAAAGGTCTGTCTAGTCAAGGCTATGATTTTTCCAGTGGTCATGTATGGATGTGAGTGTTGGACTATAAAGAAAGCTTAGCACCGATGAACTGATGCTTTTGAACTGTGGTTTTGGAGAAGACTCTTGAGAGTCCCTTGGACTACAAGGAGACCCAACCAGTCCATCCTAAAGGAGATCAGTCCTGGGTGTTCATTGGAAGGACTGATTTTGAAGCTGAAACTCCAATACTTTGGGCCATGTTATGCGAAGAGCTGACTCATTGGAAAAGACCCTGATGCTGGGAAAGATTGAGGGCAGGAGGAGAAGGGGATGACAGAGGATGAGATGGTTGAATGGCATCACCAACTTGATGGACATGGGTTTGGGTGGACTCTAGGAGTTGGTGATGGACAGGGAGGCATGGCGTGCTGCGGTTCATGGGGTAGCAAACAGTCAGACATGACTGAGCAACTGAACTGAACTGAACTGAATCCTTATTCTACATGACTCTTTCTAGATTATTTGCAGGTACACGTTGTTTCCTTACATTTCTTCTCCTGCAGTCAGAATACCACCGCTATCCTCACAACCACCATTTAGTCAGCCCTGCTGTGTTCAGGGAATTTTATATCAACAACATCTCATCAGGGCAGTGATTGTCAGTTTACAGAAAATTCCAGGCTCAAAGAACATTTATGGGACCTGATCATGGCTAAAGAACTGAAACAGGAGAAAGCAGAAATCTGAGCTCAAGTCTTTCTAGTTCTGAGCTCAGGTTTCCATGATTTCAAAGCTTATTCTTTCTGGTCCATCTTCATTCATCCTATTATGCAGTTTTATACTTAATTTTTATACACATTAACTTGTGCTGTGAATTTACACCTTCCTTATCTGTGTGTACATGCATGCTAAAGTCGCTTCAGTCATGTCTGACTTTTTGTGACCCCGTGGACTGTAGCCTGCCAGGCTCCTCTGTCCATGGGATTCTCCAGATAAGAATACTGGAGTGGGTTGCCATGCCCTTCTCCGGGGGATCTTCCAGATCCAGGGATCAAACCCACGTCTCTTATGACTCCTGCATTGGCAAGCAGTTTCTTTACCACTAGCACCACCTCCTTATCTGTAAAGTGGGGATAATAACATTAACTGCCCAAGACAGTTATATGAGGATTTCATAAAATAATGTGAAATGCTCAGCACAGTATCTGCCATGTGGTGAGAGCTTCATAAATGGAGGCTAGGTTGCTGCTGATGATAATTGCCCTCATCACCATTATCAGGTACAATAACTGAATCATCAAACATGTGTCATCAGCTCACACCTGTTCTCTCCTCCAATATAATATATGGCAACAAGTGGATTTCCATGAAAACTTGGCAACTACAGTTTTTGTAGAATGTTCTAGAACAGGATCTGCCATTGAGTCAAATAATTTTGCTTGTTTCTATTGAGGCTAAAAGCAAAATATGACCAAATGAAAAGAGGTAAAAAAACAGAAACCACGAACTGATACTCAACAGATGGGACAGAATCTCCCTTGGAACTGCAAGAGGGCAGGTTCTGAAGTCTCACAGGCCCCTGGGTGTGTCCCTACAGCCTCCAGGTGCAAAGGGTTTACCGAGTAGGCCTGAACACATGTTTTTGTCATTCACTGTTCTAGAAATAAACTACCCCAGGTCCGTTTGGGTGTGCCTCTGGCTCCCATGTTCATATTTTGCCTGACAGTAAAGATGAGTGGGGTCTCTTCCCACTCACTGGATGGTGTTGGGGAGGGACTCACTTCTCCATGGCTTTCTTCTTTGAAAGAAGCTATACTGGCAGCAGGAGGCCCAGGGGGTGCTGTACTGGTGAACGTAGAGCAGTCTTCTATTTGCCATTGGAGACTAAATCCTTTCTGGAAATACTATAAAAGGTAAACTATTTTGAAGGAATACACTTCGATATCACCTACTAAATTAATGGCAGGAAGGATGAAATCAAGTCATGGATGGATTTTTTGGTTTCATGTTTCTCTCCTCAGCAAACAAAATGACAAAGAAGCCAAGGATCCAGGTGCCCAAGCAAGAGAAAAAGAGGAGAGAAAACACATGGACCAGAAGAAAAGACATGGACCATGCTTTTCTTGAGGTCAAGCTATGCTGCAGGTGCTGAATGAGAGCCTGGGCATGCTGGTCATGTAGCCTCATGAGAACCTCATCTAACAAATAGAATTATTGGCTCTATTTTTTTCAGGTGAGAAAGTTTGTTTGAAGCTTATGGGCTTAGTTGAGCCCCCCAAGAAGATATGTTGAGGTTTTAACCTTCTATATAGGTGATCGTACCTTATTTGTTAACACAGTCTTTGTAGATGCGGTCAAATCAGGATGAGGTTGCTGTGTTTTGGGCTAAGTCTCTTCTGTCATGTCTGACTCTTTGTGAATCTATGGACTGTAGCCTTCCAGGCTCCTCTGTCCATGGGATTCTCCAGGCAAGAATACTGGAGTGGGTTGCCATGCCTTCCTCCAGGGTTCTTCCCGACCCAAGGATCAAACCAGCATCTCCTGTGTCTCCTGCATTGCAGATGGATTAACTGCTAAGCCATCAGCGAAATCCTGAGGTTGTTAGTGTTAAGGCCTTAGTCCAATGTGACTAAGTGTCCTTATAAGGAGAAAAAACAGACACACAGGAAGAATGCCATGTGATGGCAGAGACAGAGAGTGGAGTGATGTAGCTACAAGCCAAGGTAACCAAGGACTGCGGCATCCTCCAGAAGCTAAGAGAAAGACACAAAACAGATTCTCCCCTAGAACCTCCAGAAGGTGCCAATCCTGATGACACTGGAATCTCCAACTTCTGCCTCCAGAACTGTGAGATAATAATTCTGTTTTAAGTCATCCAGTTTGGGGCTTTTGTTATGACAGTCCTCGGAAACTAATATACCCACAAAGGGTCCAACTCACACGTGTTATCTAAGGATAATTATTAACAGCAGCCCTTTTCACTGGAAAAAAAAAATTGTTTAGACTTGGGGAATAGGCAAGAATAAAACCTAAGAGGTGAGGAAGTGTGGAGTGGAGAGAGGAATGAAGTGGATTTCTTCAGTTCTACTGTGTGGCAGAAACTGTGCCAGGATATGACAACTCCCTTTTGGAAAAAAAATATAATTTTTTTTTTTTTTTTTAGATTTTATAATGTGGACCATTTTTAAAGTCTTTACTGAATTTGTTACAACATTGATTCTTTATATTTTACTTTGGTGGTTTGTTTTTTTTTTTTTTTTTTTTTTTTTTTGGCCCTGAGACATGGGGGATCTTATTTTCCTGACCAGGGATCAAACCTGTGCCCCCTGCATTGGAAGGCAAGGCCTTAACCACTGGACCACCAGAGAAGTCTCCCAGGGTGTACCAGCTCTTAAAAAGACTTGCATTCCCTGTGCTCAAGGTTCTGTCAAGTGGCAAAGATGCTCACCATGTTAGGTACCAGGACACACCAGTCCTAAACCACAGCTTGGTCTTCAGTAGGGAATCAAAAGAAATGCCTCCAGAGGCCCCACAGATAATATTAGAAATGAGAGAAGAGGTCAAGTGGGAGCACCCTGGGAGTATATTCCATCAGAAGGGGCAGTCACTTCTCAGACCTTCTTTTATTGTCCAGAGGGGATGTGGGCCTAGTGAAGACAGATTTTTCTGGATTTTCAGGAGAAGCAGACATATGTTTTTTATATAAGTAAAAGTTTCTGATTTTTAAATGTTGGTAACTCAATTTAGAAAAATACATGGTTTGGATTCCACATAACACCTGCTCTTTGAATCACCACGGGCCACCAGTGTGCATCTTTGAGCTGCGGCCAGCCCTATAAAATCACACCATCATTTACCTCCTGTCATACCATCTTCATCTCAGAACATGATTTGTTAAATACTTGGCTTGGAGCCAGGGGGATGCATTTGCAAGTTCTGTGCTTAAGTAAACTATAGAGTTCTAGAAGTCTCAACTTCTTCCAACACTTTGGAAAGACCCAGCTTTTCATTTTAATCTTAACTGTCTCGTCCTTTTCATCATAAAGCCCAGAGTTTGAATTGGTAAACAAATATATTAGTCTTTCCCAAATGCAGAAAAACTTCTAGAATCTTTGAAAACAGTAGCTATGGGACTCTTGATCCCAAAGGAAAATCAACAACCTTGGGACCCACAGCATTTGATCTGCCCTCTTTCTTTTGTTCAGGTATCAAAAACAGAATGGAAGGCCTGAAAGCACTGTAAGCACTCTCATGCTCCAGAAGTTATGGGTTGAAAGAGAACTTAAAGGTCATCGAGGCTGACCCTCACCATCCATCATCACCCACTTCTGTTTAAATACCACCAGGGCCCTCAGTCTCACTGCCTCTGCATCAGAGATTTCACTGCTTATCAGAAAAGCAAGTAAGTAACTTTGTACTTGCCACATAAAAGGCACATTTAGATAGATAGAAAGGAAAATAGACAAGTTTTATATAGGGAATAATTATCAAAGTCAACTTATATGATGTTGAGACAGCTGGTGACTATGTTTGTTTAGTTATTCAACCAATCTTCATTGAACTCCTATCATATACTAACGCACCACAACAAAGGCAAAATGTTACCCACATCAACAGAATCCATCATTTTGAGGTTAAATTGATCAGCTGATTTTTTGCAAAATGAACTTCAGCACAGCAACTCAGAGCCTCCCAGTTTCACCCGCATGAATTTCAGGTTTCCTCTATTATGCAACTGCCAGGTTTCCTGAATTGACTAGAACCACCAGTAGTCTGGGCTTCCATTGTGGCTCAGCTGGTAAAGAATCTGTCCACAATTTGGGAGACCTGGGTTCAATCCCTGGGTTAGGAAAATCCCCTGGAGAAGGGAAAGGCTACCCACTCCAGTACTGTGGCCTGAAGAATTCCACGGACTATATAGTCCATGGGGTCGCAAAGAGTAGGACACGACTGAGTCGCTTTCGCTTTCACCAGTTCAGTTCCGTTCAGTCGCTCAGTCATGTCTGACTCTTTGCGACCCCATGGACTGCAGCACGCCAGGCTTCCCTGTCCTTCACCAACCCCCAGAGCTTGCTCAAACACATGTCCATTGAGTCGGTGATGCCATCCAACCATCTCATCCTCTGTCATCCCCTTCTCCTCCTGCCTTCAATCTTTCCCAGCATCAGGGTCTTTTCAAATGAGTCAGCTCTTTGCATCAGGTGGCCAAAGTATTGGATCCTCAGCGTCAGCAATAGTCCTTCCAATGAATATTCAGGGCTGATTTCCTTTAGGATGGACTAGTTGGATCTCCTTACAGTCCAAGGACTCTCAAGAGTCTTCTCCAACATCACAGGTCAAAAGCATCAATTCTTTGGCGCTCAGCTTTCTTTATGGCCCAACTCTCACATCCATACATGACTATTGGAAAAACCATAGCCTTGACTAGATGGACCTTTGTTGGCAAAGTAATGTCTCAGCTTTTTAATATGCTGTCTAGGTTGGTCATAGCTTTTCTTCCTAGGAGCAAGAGTCTTTTAATTTCATGGCTGCAGTCACCATCTGCAGTAATTTTGGAGCCAAAAAAGATAAAGTCTCTCACTGTTACCATTATTTCCCCATCTATTTGCCATGAAGTGATGGGACTGGATGCCATGAACTTAGTTTTCTGAATGTTGAGTTTTAAGCCAACTTTTTCACTCTCCTCTTTCACTTCATCAAGAGGCTCTTTAGTTCTTCTTCACCTTCTGCCATAAGGGTAGTGTCATCTGTGTATCTGAGGTTATTGATATTTCTCCTGGCCATCTTGATTCCAGCTTGATTCCAGATTTCCAGGATTTTTCCTGGAAATCTTGATTTCACCAGTAATCTGGGCATTAAACAACCAGAGAGCGTTGATAGAAATGCAATGGCCTTTGCAATTTCCAATGGCTTTTTCTTTATTTTTTTCAATTTTTCAAATCTCCCTACCAAGATAGTGGCAGAACTTGAGCCCAAATCCCTTGCTCAGGATTGAAATTCCAGTGCTCTTTGTTACGTTATTTGGCTCTTGAGTCTGCTTCAGTATTTCCCGATCTTAGCTGCTCATGCACCAATATCTGGCAGGCTCTGAAAAATACAAGCACATGGTCCCAGGGTCCCAGCCTTGTAGTTAGTAAGCCCCTTGGGGGCTATGATGCGTATATCCACAAGTCTCAGTCATCAGAAGTGTCAGGTACTGTTACAAACTGTACACATCCCAAACATTCATGAACAAGCTAAAGCCATGACTTCAGGGAGGTCTCTCTCCTCCAAGCATTATCTCTGTGAACAGTCCTCAGAACAGACACCAGAAGTATCTGCTACTTTACAGCTTAGATATTCCTTATGCTATTTGCTTTCACACCAGTAATCACCCACTTGATTCAGACCACAACTCTTCAGCTTATTCACTCAGGAGGAACCTGAGGTTGAAGAGCAAGCATCTGTCTATACCATGAATCAAGCACCAGAGAAGCTGGGGTTGGGACACAGGTCTTAGATTTTGAAGGAGTTTGGTCTTTTTTTACTGCCCCATCAATGCCAGTGGTGTGAGAAGAAACATGTGACTACCCTGAACTGGGCTTGATGAAGTGCTAAGTTGCTCAGTTGTGTCCAACTCTTTGTGACCCTATGGACTGTAGCCCGCCAGGCTCCTCTGTCCATGGGATGATCCCTTCAAGGGATCTTCCTGACCCAGGGATCAAACCTGTGTCTCCTGTATTGGTAGGTAGATTCTTTACCACGGAGCCACCAGGGAAGCAGCTTAATGAAGGGAGGGATACATATGTCCGCGACAACGGCTCACAAATAGTGAGCGCTGACCACCTTTCTGGACATGCCTTTGCCAGCAGTTGATGCAACCAGCATGACTTCTATGCAGAAGAAGACAGGGCACCTTAGGCTAAGTACTCTGCCTGAGGACTGGTGACTGAAATCAGGTCCCACGAAAGCCCACAGTCTAACCCAAACCTCTCCCCATGCTCACTCACTGATGCAAAGACCCTACTTTTCTCAGCTACTTATTTTTGGGTGTTTCTTATCTTAAGAAATTCTTCCTGACATTCAAGTTTAGCAGGTTCTTTCAATGTGTAGGCAACTCTGCCTCTTAAGCTGTAGCACAGGTGTTCCATCTGTTGCTATTTCTCTTGAAATAATATTGTGGCAGACAGGAGATTTCAAGGCAAATAAGATAAACCTCAGAGCTGAGTGTTATTTTTTCACAGAAACAATTCATCTTTCTCTTGAGCTGCGAAATAGCTCATGATACATCATGACAGATGCAGATTTATTCATTTTCTGTTCATTAGGAAAAGACAATTGTGGTACCCCCTGCACGCTGAGCCCCTCTGGGCTGCCACAGAGCAGGGTGGCATACTCCTCACACCTGCTCCTGGCATTTCTCCCTCAACACAGAACTTCTAAGTGTTTGTGTCCCTGACCTATGTCTTTTGCTCTCTTGGGCTTCTAACTCCAGCATGTTATGAAGAGACTAGAGGCACTTGTCCTAGAAGGAGAAATAAAAATCCAGAGGAAATTCATTCCCAAAGCTCATCTTGCCCTGAACTGTATGCATAAATAGGTGCTGTGTGTGTTAGTTACTCAGTCGTGTCCAACTCTTTGCGACCCCATGGACTGTAGCCCATCAGGCTCCTCTGTCCTTGGGATTCTCCAGGCAAGAATACTGGAGTGGGTTGCCATTTTCTTCTCCAGAGGATCTTCCCAACCCAGGGATCAAACCCAGGTCTTGCACACTACAGGCAGATTCTTCACTATCTGAGCCACCTGGAAAGTTCAAAATAGAAGCCAAATAATTTATTTCATCTCCTGCATGAAAGTGTGTTAGTTGCTCAGTTGTGTCTGACTCTTAGTGACCCCAGGGACTGTAGCCCTCCAGGCTTCTCTGCCCATGGAATTCTCCAGGCAAGAATACTGGAGTGGATTGCCATTCCCTTCTCCAGGGAATCTTCCCAATCGAGGGATGGAACCCATGTCTCCTGCATTGCAAGCAGATTCTTTACCATCTGAGCCACCAGGGAAACTCATCTCCTACATAACTAAAATCAAACCTAAACCTTAACTAGGTCTTCATTTAATATTAAAAACTAATGACACATGCTTTTAAAGTATTCTTAGACCACATAATGGATTTGAATGAAGTCTGCCACCTCAATGTCACCACTTCCCCTAGGGGCGGAACGAGACATTTTTTAAGCCCATGGGAGGAGGCTGAAGGCATCAAGCCCTGACCTGAACACTGTAGAGCCTAGAGGCCAAGTGCACAAGCTCTGAGCCCAGACTTCTTGGATCAAATCTGGTTCACCTCTTCCGGGCTATGCTGCCTAAGTCAAGCTACTTAAGTGCCCTGTGCCTCAGTTTTCCCATTCACAAAATGGCAATAATGATCATATCTACCACTTAAGGTTGAGGTGCAGATTTTAAAGGAGTTAATAAGCAAGAGTTTAGAGCCCTGTGGACACATAGGGGGTACTCAGTAAGCCTTAGATGCTATTATTGTTGTTGCTATTGTTGGAAAGTGTTCTTCCTTTCTCTCCTTCTGTAGCTCCTAAATGGACTCTTTCAGCAATAAGGACTCAAGTGGAAAATAATACCTTTTCATTCAACCAAAGTTTACCTCATTTTATTCATTCTGTCCACCTTATCCCCCTCCATCCTCTCTTTCTGCAGACTTGCCTGGGTGCAACAAGGCAAGTCTTTCCTCGAGGATTAGCCCATGTTGCTCAGTTCACCATAATCATTCATTCTGGCTCATCATATCCTCTACTAAGAAACTTTCATTTTGGGCACCAGTACCCCTTTGAGCATCAGTTTTTTAAGAGTTCCAGTACTGTGTCTCACTCTACGGTGAATTTACTGATGTCTGCCAGGGATGTGGGAGGATGAAATGACCACAAGAGGGGCAGGCAGTTGTCCTAGCTGAGGGACTCTGCTGAGTAAGAGGGTGCCTTCCCTGCCTTCTGGGGGAGGGATGTGCCTTCTCCTGATGTTACTCAACCACCTCTCTTCCTCTAGTAAAAGGACACAAGGGATCAGAGTCCTCTGGTAAAAGGACACTGGAAGGTCACCCAGGTGTATTCAGATACACTTCACCCTTCTCTCATGACACCATCCACCTTATGTAGTTGCATTAATCATAGAGTCTTCAAACCAGGGATACAGATGCATGTCCAAATATTTTGTTTTTAAATGTCTTAAACATGAGGTATAATTTGAGAGCCACTACATTTGGTTTCTGGTGGATCCATTGAATAACTGTCTAAAGACCTTGATTTCTTCAGTGATGGAAAAATTAAAATGACCTTTAAAATATCCTCTAGCACTAATAATTCTGTGAGTCTCTGAGGTTATTTTTCATTGCATGAAACATCTTTTATTTAACTACTTTATTTTTGGAAATATTATGTTACCATATAAAATTGCTGTTTTGTAGGATAAAAATTGTTGTATGTAGGGAATTTCACGTTTTATAACTTAATATCATGGCTACAAGAGTATAGGAGACATATGCTGCTGTTTAGTTGTTAAATTGTGTCCAACTCTTTGTGACCCCAAGGACTATAGCCCACCAGGCTCCTCTGTCCATAGGCTTTCCCAGGCAAGAATACTGGAGTGGGTTGCCATTTCCTTCTCCAGAGGATCTTTCCAATCCAGGGATCAAATCCATGTCTCCTGCTTGGCAAATGGATTCTTTACCACTGAGCCACCTGGGAAGCCCATAGATGACATATACGTATTATTTAAAGGAAACAAATAGCCACAGACCAACTCAATTTCGTTATACAAATATCTACAAATTATTCATCCATTCCCTTACTGATAAGCATATGCATGAAATTTGCTTTTGTTTTGTTCTTAATATTACAAAAGAGGTTGCTATAAACATTTTAAAATACATGTCCACTGTTGCATGTACTCTAATCTCTCTAGGAGCAGAATGGCCAATTCCTAGTGTATCCATGTCTTCAATATTACAGTTTTCGAAAGTGGTTTTACCAACTGACACTCCTACCAGCAGTATATAAATCTTCCTATTATTCCACATATTTGTCAACACTGCTATTACTTTATTGTGTTTTTCAATGTGTGCCATTCTGGTGGGTATAAAACAGGACTGCATAGTGATTTTAATTTTTTCATTTTCCCAATAACATCTCTCCTCCCACCACATCTTCAATCTGAATTGCTTACAAGCAATGTGATTGTGGGTTGAGTTTCCACCCCTTTCCTTTCTCCTGCCTCTGGTATTCTGACCAGCTGGTACACAGTGGCATAGCCCTGGAGGACACAGTGGGGAGCACATGGATAATCCACAAAGTCGATAATTTGCCTCTAAATAAATAACCAGGAGTTGACCCTTGGGGATTGTACTCACACATTCAACTGCCATGACCCAGCGTAATATTTCATGTCTTGCTAAAACTCTGGCCAAGCACTGTTTTGCATGCAACCAAGTACTTGGACAATTCTTTCATCTGAATGATGAGCTATTTCAGCCACAGCTTGCTTGAGACACAAAGGGCTTCTGCTACCTGTCTGCCTATCCGTAACACTCCAGATGGCACCCCAGCCTTCTTAGATAAAATGGTTTTTAAGTTGCTCACCCTTTCCCTCTTGAGAATGTGCAGTTTCTCAGTGACCCTTTTAAAATGAGATACTAAGACTGGAAAACATTTTAAATCACATCATTCAAGGGCACATATTCAAGAAAGAAACCCTTTATTGTATTTATTCTATAAGAAAAAATGCAAAAGTGTTTTCCCCTTAAGCCAGAGAGTGCAATGGGAATGATAATCTTTCTTAAATGATGCTGATGAATAACATTAAGAAGGGTGGGAAGAAAAAGTCACACATAGAATCGGAAACAATTGAAAAAGGAATCCAGGCTACCCCCAACCCTGGCCTTTGTTGAAGGGATCACCAGAGATCTATGTAGATATTATTTTGAAATTTAGAGCTTCAACTTGTATGAACATGAATGCCCATGCTGAGTTTTTGCATGCCTCTGTGAAACAGCAAAAAGAACCCAACGGACCCTATTCTTGCATTAAAGCAACACACTGTGGAAAGCCTGAAAATAAACCATCTATGCTTGATTAATTAGGTTTGTAAGTATTGTTGCAGAACCAAACAATATTTCTAAAGATTTCAATAGTTCAAAGTTTGCCCTATGGCCGTCTGGCCAATACATCTTCTAACACACGCAGTTTACAAGCATTTTTCTTCCCAATATGCTGTCTTTGGTTGGTGCGACATTGTCTGAAGGCAGGGCTGTTTGGGTCATAGTGGTTTTCTCCCCCGCACAGCAGTGGTGCTGGGCACAGCACCTCGACCATACATCTTCCGTGTCATTTCCATCAAAGGCACATGATACTTCCTAGTGACCAATCAGGAGTAGTCCAGCATCCTAACAGAGGGCATATTGGCAAACCAAGCTTTCTTAATGACAGCCATTGTTTGAGGCCAACAAAAGGAAGGTCCTGAATATTAACATGTGGCCTTGTGTAAAGGTCACTGGTATGGCACATCCATCATATTTCACAACCGAGAAAGAGAACTTTATAAACTGTCAGAAACTACTGTTGTCCAAATAAATGTATTAGTCTGACAGCTGACACCAACGAGGCAATGATCTTGAGTGATGATCTCCTCTCTTAACAAATCTCCTTTCACTTCTTTGAAGCAGCAGACATTATGGCAAGAGATTATGTTTAAGGAATATACCTCAAGGCTGCAGGGGGTTAGAATAATCAGGCAACCCAATTAAAATATTAATTTAATAACATGTTATCATTAGACCAAATGATATCTCCTTCTTAAAGACATAACATTCCACACTGAGAAGAGAAATCACATAGTTTAAAGCTTAGAGTCTTGAATGGTCTTCTTAATAGTAAAGACCAACAAGTTCATGAAAATTCTGTCAATTAGGTTTACTACAACTAGCACAAAAGAACTCAAAGGTCTAGGACTGAGGACAACACTGCATCTTGGTTAAAAGCTACATAAAGTATGACAGCAGAATTGAATAAAGCTAGATGGTAGCACATGCATTTAATACTAAATCTAAGAGCAGGTTTAGCAACCCTTATGAAATAATGAAGCTCCAATACTTTGGCCATATGATGCAAAGAGCTGACTCATTGGAAAAGACCCTGATGCTGGGAAAGATTGAAGGCTGGAGGAGAAGGGGACAACAGAGGATGAGATGCTTTCATGGCATCATTGACTCAATGGACATGAGTTTGAGCAAACTCTGGGAGACAGTGAAGGACAGGGAAGCCTGGCATGCTGCAGTCCATGGGGTAGAAAAGAGTCGGACACAACTGAGTGACTAAACAACAGCAAAGAGCAGGTAGCAAGCTTTCTTACTTGACGGTCTTGATCAGAAACTGTTCTATGTTCAATCCTAGAAATATGGTGTTCTGCTTATTAAACGTCGTTTTAAAATAAAAGTTGAAAATTATTTAAGAAAGCTGAAAGAATATAATCAAGAGAATGATTAGTGAATAAGTGTATATCTCAGCTCCTTCACTCTGACCTTACTATCACAGTCATGCGAGGGGTCGGGGAGGGAATAAAAGAGGGCAAGAAAGAAAGGAGAAAATTCTGTTTAGTTCCTTGGATGCATCATACTCTCATACTCTCTCCTGACATTTAGACAGTTTCTTTCTGTCTGGTGTATTTTCCACAGCCCCTGTTCCTCTGACTAGTTTCTACTCCCTCCATGGTTTTTCACAACTCCTGGTCTGCTCAGATCCTTCTGCTGTATGTTGTCATCATTCTTCGGATTTGCTTTATCATAACACTCAACACTTGAAAACGCTTATTCAATCAACTTGTCTTCAAAATCACTCCAAACTTCATAAGAAGAGAGATGGGATATGTCAATTTCACCCTCATAGGTGCTCCACAAACTTTTGTACATAAGTAGTAACTTTCAATAACAAAACTGGAACAAAGTTTGAATTTATTATCTCTTGACTTGTAACAAGTTTCTGTTAAATAAAAGAAATTTTTGTGCACATGAAGGAAGGATTCAGCATTGGAGCAATTTACCTTTATTGTATTACAGAGAAGACAATAGCAACTACAATGAAGCCTCGCCAATTCACATTCCATTATTTCAGAACAAAGCATAACCAGATAAGGGACAGGAGAAAGTCAGCCTAAATCATCTTTGCAAAGGGTGTTTGCTAGGCAAAGTACTTGCATACATAATATACCAGTGACAACACTTAGCTACTTGTTTTGGCATTGAGGTCTTCTTTCCCCCTTTGTATGTCAATTCCACTTAGAATGTCCTCCATGTAGAATGCTGTCCACCTGTTGACAGCGTATTAGCCTTCAAGGCCCAGGATATGCGCTGCTGTTTTGATGAAGCTTCCCCCTGCTGCTCATGCTCGCTGCCCTCTCCCTGAATTCTGAATGGCTCTAGTTCTTCCTGTATTCCCAATGGACATGAACCACAGTATAATTGAAAATCTTAGATAAGTGCACATTTTTTAACAAAAAAAATATAAATTATTTGAGGGAAGAATCTGTATAGTTATACTTTTTTGAATTCAACACACTGCCTACCATGTTGCACTCTGTGAATGAATGTTTTCCAAGTAAATGCCGTAAGTTATAAGAACAAGCATTTACGATTCTAAAGAAATCTCTGTTGGCACTGTTTTATTTCCATATAATCATATTTTAGTCTGTCCACTCAGACATACACATGGGACAATGATTCTATGGCTCTAAGTCATAGAATGAGAGTCTTGTGATTATTAGATTTCACTACAATGATAAAATCACTCAAGATGGTACCTTACTTCCTTTCCATAGTTGATGGGTCCAGGTTCATGCAATTGATGCAAGCTTAGACAATGAGACTGTTTCAATGGGCTTTTGTTCTTAGGACCTAAGAGACTATATCTCAGTTCCTTTCGGGAGGCGATGCTGTGACATGTGAAATGAAAGTTATTGGAGGCCATGTTTTCAGCTTTCGTTGAAGAAGCTGCTCTGAGAAAATAAAAGTGACATGCAGAGAGAATGAGAGGCACAAGATGGAAGGTCTTAAGGAAGCTCATATTCCCTGGTTCAGACCTTCCTTGAGGCCTGATTCACCCCAAATTCCATTTAATTTAGATATATAAGACACCTCTCTTTCTGACCAATGCAATTCTGATTGATCTCCACATCTATTCAAATAGTTTTAATAAAACTAGTCACTATTATTGTATCACATTAACTGAAACTGTGCTTCTTTACAAGTTTAAACTGATCTCTCCATCACAAATGTCTAAATGCATAAGAATGCTATTAGGTTCATCTGCTGTAACTCTTAAATAAATGGGATACTTATAAAAAAGTTACTTAGATAAGTTATGAAGACTTTTGATCCTCATAAATATAGTAACATTTATTACCAGCTCTTAATGAATTCAAAAGACAAGAACAATAATGACAAGGCTGCCGGTAACAATAATAATTGCTCATTTTCTACTGGAAATATTGCATTGATGTATCATAAAAAAATAAAATATTGCTCAGTTCCACTCTATCTGTTGCACTCTACAGATGATGAAGAAATAGACCTAGTGAAACTAAGAGGCTTGTCCCAAACTCTTCCAAACTCTTCATCGGCAGAAGCAATCCTCTAAGCTTGACTTAAAGTACTTAGCACAATGGTTAGCACCCAATAGGTATACATATCCATCTCTTCTTCCATTTCTTTTTCCCCCAAAGTCTGGTCGTTTCTCACCACATCAATCCTGAATACTATACGGATTCATAAAGCTGAATTCCACAACCTTCATTTCTGACTTAGGGCAGCCACTAAGCCTCTTTGCCTCTGTCTCCCATTAGAAAGAAAGACAGAAATAGTTATTATGTTCATCCAACAAAAAGGAAATTAATGGTTGATTAGATGCCTGTTCAACACACTGAGGATAAAAACCAGTCTTCATGGTGAATTATTGAATTAGGGGGCCAACTTACAGTGAGGCTGTGTCTATACAAAGCCAAACATCCAGTCAACTCAGCCAAAAAAAAAAAAAATACAGTTTAGCAACAGGAAAAATTAAATTAGTTGATCAGGACTGTGCAGACAACATAAAATGAAGAAACAAAGGTCAGTACAATAGCATGGTTAAAGCACTGGCAGAGATTACAGACTTAAAAGGGATAATAAGTAAGAGGAAGATTTTTGATGCTCACTGTCAGAAATATAGAGGTGCTATTGAATATACAAAAACAGATTCATTAATTTTGTGTGGGGTTATATATTTCTCTCTCTTTTTCCTCCTGATTACATTTCATTTTCAAAATTCAAGCTTAAGATGCAAATTAAGAAAAAAACAAAGCTGGTATCCAGAGATCTGAGTTCCACCCCAACTCAGGATATTAAAAAGAAGCACTCTCCTTTGCTAAGTCTGTCATATGACAGACTCTGATGTGATCATTCTATGTGGCCTAGCTTCATATTTGGTAGATCAAATATTATCTTCATTTTCTACAGGGCAAAAATAATATTGAAATGCATACTATCTATGGAGAATTCTAAATAATAAACTTATTTGATGTTCACATCAATTTCCCCAAATCATTTTTAATACTATGGCAAAAATCAGAAACTCCTCTGTTGACTCTTTGAATAGTAGTCACTGACTGGCATTAATGGTGTATGTCAACTGTGCTTTTAGGGGAGGTCATTTTAATGTCCTGTATCATTTTTAGATTGATATTTCAATTATAAACCCTGCAATATTACTATGCTGCAATATTTAGAGTCCATAAGCTCTCAATAAACTCTAAAATTGCATGAAGTTTTCATAACTATTGACTCATAACTATTTCATAACTATTGATTTTTAAGTAGGAAAGGATGAGAAATGATGATGACTTATGAGTAATGTATTACTTCATTAAGAGTGAAATACAATTAATTAAAATTTCAGATCTTAATTAATAACTTATTAGTTTAACTCTCCCCCTAACCCTAAAAGAATTAGTCCCAGGAGTTAGACAAAGGAAGCCTTCTTCAAGACAAAGTGGAAAGTGCAGTTTTGTGAACTGAGTCCTGAACCCCAGGAATGAACATTTGCAGCTGCACCATGGACTGTTTTCTGTTACCTTAAATACCGCTGGGCCATATGGAGCGTTTCTGAGGACCTTCTATTTTAAAATGTTCTGTTCATATTTTATGCTTTTCCATATGTCTCATCCTTATTTCAGAGTTTCTATTCATTTCCATGAAAATAAGACCTTTGTTTTCCAAGAGTTCATTTTCCTCTCTCTCCTCATCTCTATTATGGCCACAAACCTCTACTCGGGTTAGTTCAGCCACTCTAGGACCGGCCGATTGTGACGAGATGAATAGAGAATTATTTGGAAGAAAAACAGCAGCCGCAAATGATCCGCGGTGCCCCTGTTTTCTTTGCTCCTTCCAACCGACCCAGCGCGGAGGATAATAAACCTGACGTTGGCGTTGAACCGCTTCAAAAGGAAGAAAATGCCTACAGAAATCATCGCGGAACCCCTGAAGGAGGTGCCGAAGGAAGGTATCATTTGGTGGTGAACGGAAAATTAACCAAAACGTGCTTTCTGAAAAAGGGAGCTCCCTGTAGTTTGGGGTTGACTTGTAGCAATTATCCAAACAAAACAGTTGGCGCCTGTGTTGGCGACAGAACTGTGTTTGCATAAAGTAGAGCGAGATGACAAATATGCATGAAAATTAAATTTAGGCCTCGGGGACTCCTTTCGGGGCCGTAGAAGAGCTGATTACAAGTTCACAGCTGGAACTGGTGTTGGCAGGCGGGCCTCATTCACGGGCAGAGTTGGGGGACTGCCTTTCTGAGCACCAACTCGGTGGCAAACCAGAACAGCAGCGTTAACAGGATCTGATGTTTACAGACCCCGAGCCCCGTGGCCCCAAGCTTTACCATCCAACTGGAGTTGTCTCCACTGAGAGATCCTTACATGGCTCAAAGTGTGTGTGTCCACTGGTGCACAGGTCCTCCCCCCTCACAGCCCTGTCAGGCTCTCAATCCCCCAGACTGCCTTTTGCAACATTTCCCTTCAGAAAGTAGCAAATCCAGCCAAGAAAAGAGCCAGCACTCTGGGCGGCAGGGAAACCGGTTCTTATAAGATCACCCTTGAAGGTCACAGCATGATGCTTAAGTTATCTTGGAACAAGGCCCCTGGGGTCCTTAATGACCAAAAGTGTGTGTTTCAGCAACTTTTGGCTGTGATTCTCTTGGCTTCTGTGGTGGAAGCCTCCAAAAATGGCCCTAATTCTCAACCCTTGCTTTGGAACAACTCTGCACCATCGCAAAAATAAGAGTGTGTCTCCCTACCCCTGGACTTGTGACTTGTTGGGTCCAATTAAGTGGGGCAAAGGTGATAGGGGAGACTTCTTATGACAATAGGAAGTGTAAAGGATGAGCAGAAATTAGCCAGATGAATAGGGGAAGTGGGCAATATTGTCCTAAGGAAAGAGAGTGCTGTGCTGAGTCATGATAGTATCTAACATTTACTGGGCATTTATTATTTATTGTGATGTGCCAGGAACTGTTCCAAGCATTTTACGTGTACTTACTAATTTAATTTCCCACAAAAACCTGATGAGGTAGGTATAATTATTACCCTCATTTTTTTTTTTAATTAAGAAAACAAGGCCCCGGGTAGTTAAGTCTTGGCTAGTATCCCACAGATACTAATTGGCACAGCTGGCCAAGGCCATTGGATGTCAGAGCTCATATTCTTCCACCGATTTACTATGGAGCTCTAGAGAGGACTGGGAGAAAGTCAGCAAGACAAGAACAGGTTGCCAAAGGCAGGAACCAAGACCCTACGATAAGCTCAACATCAGGATCCAATGTCCATCCTTGTGCTCCTCAGCCTATTCTCCATGGAGCCACCAGAGGCATGTTTTTAAAGATTAAATCAGATTAAATTAAATCTTCTTTATTCAAACTCTTCCAATGACTTCCCCCTGCACTTACGGAAAGATGAAAACCTCTTAGACCCCCTGGAGAAGGAAATGGCCACCCACTCCAGTATCTGTGCCTGGGAAATCTCATGGACAAAGGAGCCTGGCAGGCTACAGTCAATGGGGTTGCAAAAGAATCGGGCATGACTGAGCAACTAAACAACAACAAATCATGGTCACAAGATCTGACGTGGTCTACTTCCTTCTTACCTCCATGCCAACCTACCACCTTACCACACTCCATCTTTTTAGCTCCACTCTAGCCTCTTGACCTCCCTGAGATTATTCCCTCCTAGATCCCATGCCTTTGCTCTTGCCTCTGCTTAGAATGTCATTTCCCCTGGACATTGGCATTGACTCAACCTCTTGCCTCCTTCAGTCTCTGCAGAAATCTCACCTCCTCTGAGAGGCCTTCTTTGATCACATTATCTAAAATATCACCTCTCAATCTCAGTACTTTTTCCTTAAATTAACTTGAAGAAATATGACATGAAGAAAATGACATAGGACTTATCACTGCCTAAAGTGATATAATAATCTATTTGTTTGTTCACTTGTTTACTGCCTGGCTCTCCTACTGGAGTGCCCATTCCAAAAGGCAGGGTCCTATGTACTCTTGTTCATTACCTAGACCTGTGTCTGATATATAAAAAGCACTCAATATGTTTCACAAAATACCCCAGAGCCTTGATGCTGCTTAAGATTGCTTTACTTTTGAGCATTCCAAAAATGTGGAACATTATTCAAGAAGAGCATGCCTGAGGGAAAACAAGTAAGAGTGTGAGAAATACAGCAGTCTTTCTCAAGCTTCAGTGAACAAGTGTACACATTTTGAATCAGGATCCCCAGGGTGGGGAGCTCCCAGGTGATTCCGATACAGATTCTCTGTGGTTAGGGTTGTCAGATTTAACAGACAAAATTCCAGGGTGCTTAGGTAGGCCTGAATTTCAGATAAACAAAAATGTATTGCATGGGACATGCTTATACCACTAAAAATGATCTGAAGGATAAACTGAGTGTCCTATATTCTATCTGAAAACACTGCAGATCACACTCAGAGAAAAACCTTGTACTAATAGGAAAAGGAGTATATCAAGGCTGTATATTGTCACCCTGCTTATTTAACTTACATGCAGAGTACATAATGAGAAATGCTGGGCTGGAGGAAGCGCAAGTTGGAATCAGGATTGCCAGAAGAAATATCAATAACCTCAGATATGCAGATGACACCACCCTTATGGCAGAAAGTGGAGAAGAACTAAAGAGCCTCATGATAAAAATAAAAGAGAAGAGTGAAAAGGTTGACTTAAAGCTCAACATTCAGAAAACTAAGATCATGGTATCCGGTCCCATCACTTCATGGCAAATAGATGGAGAAACAGTGGAAACAGTGGCAGACTTTATTTTTCAGGGCTCCAGAATCACTGCAGATGTTGACTGCAGCCCTGAAATGAAAAGATGCTTACTCCTTGGAAGGAAAGTTTTGACCAACTTAGACAGCATATTAAAAAGCAGAGACATTACTTTGTCAACAAAGGTCCATCTAGTCAAGCCTATGGTTTTTCCAGTGGTCATGTATGGATGTGAGAGTTGGACTGTAAAGAAAGCTGAGCTTCAAAGAATTGATGCTTTTGAACTGTGGTGTTGGAGAAGACTCTTGAGAGTCCCTTGGACTGCAGGGAGATCCAACCAGTCCACCCTAAAGGAAATCAGTCCTGAATATGCATTGGAAGGATTGGTGTTGAAGCTGAAACTCCAATACTTTGGCCATCTGATGTGAAGAGCTGACTCATTTGAAAAGATCCTGATGCTGGGAAAGATTGAAGGTGGGAGGAGAAGTGAACGACAGAAGATGGGATGGTTGGATGGCATCACTGACTCAATGGACATGAGTTTGAGTAAACTTCGGGAGTTGGTGATGGACAGGGAGGCCTGGCGTGCTGCAGTCCATGGGGTCACAAAGAGTCGGACATGACTGAGCAACTGAACTGAAAGGGAGAGATGATATTTAGTCTGGATAAGATAAGTTTGATTGAGAAAGGAACCTGGTTTTCAGTGATGCTCACATAGCTGAAGGGACAGGACCACTAGCCTCTGTTACTCTAGAGGACAGATGAAGACCAGATCTTGAAGACATCTTTCCAGTAAACACAGGCAGCAAGAGTGCAATGGCTTATCTCTCCCAGCACTGGTTTCCCATTCACATATTGTTGAAAGAATTGAGTGAATGTTGAGAAGGGTGGTCTGTTCTGGGTGAGGGTGGATCAATTCCAAAGACTCTTCCAGTGCTAGGAATTCAATCCTACAAAGGTATGAAAACAGACATCTGTATTAGATGGGTTTCCATTCATTGAAAAGGACTAGAATCTATTCAAACAGGCTTAAGCAAAAAAAAAAAAAAAAAAAGCAAGCTTATTACTTTGCACTGAAAAAAAAAAAAAGAGGATCTTGACTCAGGAATAACTGAATTGAAGTGTGTAGAAATGATGCCCTCAGAATTCAGATCCATCTCTGGCACTACTTTTCCTGCATCCACTCCATTCTCAGAAGGTCTCCTCTGGTGGAGATAAGGATGAGGATAAAGTAGGTCACCCATGCTCCAGGCTGATATCCTACAGGTTAGCCATCTCATCAAGGGGAAAGCCTTCTTCTTTCTCATCAGTTTCAGTAAAATCACCAGGGCAAGATGTCATGGCCTCTCCTTGGATCAGATGCCAATCCCCAAACCTGCATCACAGTGCCCAGCAGAATTAAATGCTCTGATGAATATTTTAACTCATTTCAATCATAGACTCATTCATTCCTGGAAATTTGGAGTAGGGTCGTTCCACCCAAGTTTTAGGAAACTGCTAGCAGGGGAGGACGGTGATGTTACCAGAGGAAAAGGGAAATCAGAGCAGATAAAAACATCAGAGAGTCTTATATTCCAAATTCAGTCTCTGCCAGTTATATAAAGAGTATCATACATACTGACACGCTTTTATTAAAGTCATCCTCTTCTAGCTATGCTTTCATTATTTCTACAGCAATACCAGAATGCATCTCTCCCCCTCCCGCAAACCCAGTCCTTCCCCCACTGTCCAGTTCCACTTAATGAAAACATTTATTGAGCCAAAAATATTTCAGTTCTTTAGAAGGCTTCCCTGGTGGCTCAGACGTAAAGAATCTGCAACGTGGGAGATCCTGGTTCGATCCCTGAGTCAGGAAAGATACCCTGGAGGGGAGCATGGCAACCCACTCCAGTATTCTTGCCTAGAGAATCCCATGGGCAGAGGAACTTGTGAGCTACAATCCATGGTGTCACAAAGAGTCAGCCATGACTGAGTCACCACTTAGGTGGACCACCTTTCCAATAAGTACAGGCAGGCCGTGACAGAATACATTTCCTCTCCCAGCACTGGTTTCCTAGCTCCAGGAGTGGGCAAGCCATTGTGCTGACAGAATGGAATGAATGTGGAGGGGGCAGTCTGTCCTGGGTGAGGGTAGGTCAATTCCAAAGATTCTTCCAACACTATGAAATCAGTGCCTCGGAAGGAAAGGGAGCTGGTCCTCCTCTGTATTTCTTGACCATTTCTGAATTGAAAACAATTATGGAGCACTTAGTATGTTCTAGCTACCGTGCCGAAAGCTAGGAATACAAAGATAGCTAAAGCATGATTTGTGCCCTTCAGAATATCCTGACCTAGGGAGGGAGGGAAAAAACGCAGAGGAGACTGTGAAATGATGTGCTGAGGACAGTGAGATAGATTCGCATTCGGGGCTGAGGCAGCACAGGAGGCAGCACTTACCCGACGGGCACACACAGAGGGCTCCCGTCACTGCCTTTTCACAGCACAGGTGTCACAGGTTTGCGTGTAAGAATTGTTAACATCTTTTACTTTGTCACCTTGCTCTTTCAGTGGCTACTAAGATAGTCCAAAAGAGACTAAACCAAATGATGCTATTGGGCTTTTCAAAACAGAAAGGCTTTCAATTTGCCAATAATAAAAGCATACATGCTCATGGCACAAAATTTGGCAAATAAAGCATTAAAAAGGAAAAATATATAATCACTATTAGCATTTTCATGCTATTTTTATTCTGGTCTTTCTCCGTTCTTTCTTTATGGAGAAACAGATGATTGTAATATATATTAACATAATACATGTAAAATGTGTAATGTATATATGTACCCATGGAGAGACATATATATACACACACATACACACACATATATAACACCTACAATAATACAGATGATTTTATGTTTATGCGTCTTTAACTCTCCACTGTTAGAAATTTTCCATGTCAATAAATATTCTTGAAGACTTTTTTATGACTCTAATATTGCTGTATGATAATATCACTGTTCATTTTGGACAGTCTTTTTGACAAAGGCGATAAAAAGAAATTGTCAAGTGAAATGACTCATTTGGGCAGGCAAAGATGTCAGACTTCAAAACAGACTGTGATTTATAACTCCAAAATTTAAGAAAATTAAAATGCCATAAACTTTCAAGGGAGATAAAATGTTGTTGTACTTCCTTCGCTCATTCACCTTTCCAGTGGCAGAAGCAATGACAAAATATAAGTAACAAACAACTCTCATGTGACTTTATAACACCCTCCCTTACACTCAGACCAATATCAGAGCATTCTCTATTTATACTGTTGGGTTGGGATGAATATCATACTTTTAATATTCCACTTTAAAAATTTAATGAGTCAATCCTATTGCAGATCGAGCTATATACAGAAGATGTGGCTCTTAATTTTGCAGATCTACATCTGTGTTGATGTTACTAATGATTTTCAGACTGTTTTATCTTATTCTGTAAATTCAAGAATGAGGAGGTAGTTCCACTGGAGGTAAAGGAATGGCTCCCAGGAGAGCACAGAGAATTCTAATAGGATTAGACCCATTAGCGTCAATAAGTCCCTTGGTGTCAAAGTCTGGATAATCTGTAACCATTAACTTTAAACTGAAGTGGTTGGCTGCTCAAGCCCGCAGAATAGAGGCACAATGTGGCCTGAATTTATTTCAATAGTTGGCCAAGACAAGCACGACGTTGTGCTTGTCTATCACTTTTATTCCTAAATCCTCATCTTTTGCTTTCTAGTTGTATCCTTTTTCATCATTTTTCTCTGTTCTAACCCTCCTTGGGCTTTATTTCTCACCACTGTATCATCATGAATTATAGTTACCTGTGTTCCTTACTGGACTCCTTTGTTTGCAAAGATGACCTGCCTTCCTCATCTATCTTGTTTCCATGTGTTTATATTTAAGTGTAGGAGGAACTCAATGTCCAAGTCTCATTGGTCCTCTCTCCCATCCCCCAGCTTCCTCCTCTTCCCAGGGTAAGACTGGCCAGGTTGCCAGCTACAGGAATCACTGCTCCCAAAGCAGGAAAATAGGATGTATTGCTTCTGTCATGCTCCTTTTTCCTTATATGCCCGCTGCTCTTGCGCAGGATGGACTCACCTGGTCCTTTCAATGCTCATTCTGTAAGCACACCAAGCAAAACTGCCACTGGCTCCCATCCAGCTTTACCATTAGCTGGTAAAATTTAGGCTCTGATTCTGCTCTGTCTTCTCACGTCTACTTGCACTTGGATGGGGAGAGACTGATGACTACTCTTCTACAAACTGTTAGCACTCCCATTTCTCCAGAGTGCGCAGAGGCAGACATGACTGGGTGTGCTTTCATGAAAGTCAACAAGACAACTACCACCTCTTGGAAAGGCCTTTGTTCCAGGTGTCATTCACTCTCAAAGAAGACTTACAACTTTCGCCTAACAATTCGTGTTACCATCTACTCTCTGCAAGGCACTGTGCTAAAGAGTGGTCTTATAGCAATAACTAAAGGAAACCCCATCTCGACCTTCTAGAGACTCCAGTCCAGAAGGAGCAAAATAAGCAAACATACTGTTGCCACATAGGGTAACAAAAGCTGTGGTGGAAACCTGCACCAATGGGATAGCAACTTCTCACAGTAGTTCTGGCATGTAGGGTTAGTAGACATTAATATTCCCATTTTACAGATGAGATAACTGAAGCTCAGAAACATCAGGTTCCTGAAGGTTGTGCTGTGCTGTGCTAAATTATTTCATTCGTGTCTGACTCTTCGCAACCCTATGGACTATAGCCCACCAGGCTCCTCTGTCCATGGAATTCTCCAGGCATAAATACTGGAATGGGTTGCCCTGCCTAACTCCAGGGGATCTTCCCAACCCAGAGATTGAACCTGCTTCTCTACCATATGGCACAAGATAGTTAGGACCAGAAATGATTCTGGTCTATTACATGACTACAGCATGATACCTCTACAGAAACACAGGGCCTGACTTTTTCTAGAAGGGGAAGGAAGCTAGGATGATTAAAGTAGTCATCCATTAATGTGTTATGTTTACGACTGATTGCTCCAACCCTATAAGTAAGATTGTCTGAACCACTCTTCTAGATCTACTGCTCATAAGAAATCACCTAGCACTTGGTTTCAAGCTATATTAATGAGTCAGTTTAAGACTAACTTATGCTGCAGTAACAAACAATCTGCTAATTTTGCGGTTAATGGAAATGAAGAATTATTCTCATTCTCTATTTCTGTTCATCTACAAGTTGGCATTAGCTCTGCTCCACATCAGCTTCATCCTCGGTCTCCTGCAGAGGAGCAGGCTCTGCGTGGAGCACTGCTGGTATCAGAGCAGAGGGGAAAGAGGACACAGCTCTCGCAATTTCTGCACAGAAGTGACACACTTCTCTTCATACCTCACCGGCCAAAACAAGTCACATAGCCAACCTTGATGTCAATGAGGCAGAGAAGTAAAATCCTCCAACAATTCAAGGCAGTAAATGTTTTGAACAATAATGCACTATTTTCATGACTATAGAGGTGCAACTAAATGTAGAGACAGAAGATTTGGGGATGAATATTAGCTCATTTGGGCTTCTCAGATGGTGCTAGTGGTAAGAACCCATCTCCCAATGCAGGAGACGATAGAGATGCAGATTTGACCCCTGGGATGGGAAGATCAGATCCCCCGGAGCAGGAAATGGCAACCCATTCCAGTATCCTTGGCTGGAAAATTCCATGGACAGAGGAGAATGATGGGCTACGGTCCCTGGGGTCTCAAAGAGCCGGACATGACTGAGCACACACACAGCAGCAGCATTAGCTGCTTCATGACAGGTGAACAGAAATCAAACTCTCTGAACCTTGGTAATATCACCCATAAAACAAGGATAACTATTTCCCTCTATCTCAGGAACTTGACATAAGATTCAAGTACAATGTGCAAGAAAGTTCCTTATAAATCATGGAACACATTGCTCTTGCTCTCACATATTGATTCATGTTCAAATATTACATTCCTACCTATAGACCAGGTGTCAACAACTTCAAATATCTATAGAGTCAAGTAGATAACACAAATATAAACATGTAAGTTATTTGTTCTGAAAAGAAAAACAAAAAACTTTAATATCCACCTACTTGTACTTTTTTCTGGTGAGTTTTTTGTCTTTTTTCTTTTTAATCTGCTTTCCAAGGAAAACTGTGCATACCGGAAAGTCAGACTAGCCTGTAGAACCACTGTCTTAGATTGCACCTTTCTTAGGAAAAGAGCATAAGACTCATATGTCCAATCCACTGCTCCAAATACAGTTCTGAACCTCAGCAAATCTGAGATTATGTTAATAAAATTCAAGTCCATTAACAAATAAATATTTATCTTAGAAAAAAGTATGAACAACAGCCAAATGTGTTAGCATCCTAAACATATGGAATGAAATAAAAGAGCTGGACATAGAAATAGTCCTTGCCAACCAGAGGAGATGAGTTAGGACACAGAGTAGACGTGTAGGCTTGGAGGTGTAAAGTCCTGCAGAGAAGTCGTAAGTGGATGGGTTCTAACCTTCCCACCCTATGCAGTGGGAAGATGCACAGTCTTTGAAATGGGCTCTGGGAAATGGTGAGGATTTCAATTAACAGAAATTGGGAGGGGGAAGTTCTAAGAAATACACAGAGGAAGAAAAGAGGATGACAATGAAAAAAGTTTCTTCAAAAGAAGTATAAAGAAAGAAGGAGTAAAAGAAGAAAATGAAAAACCTCACACACTGGAGCACTTGCTTCTCAAGGACCTATGTGTGTGCTGGGTTCCGAGCTTAGTACCTTCCACAAAACTAGCTCATTTAACTCTTACGATCATCTCCTTCCACTGATAGCAGCACTGAAGCTTTCTTCTAAAGTAACTTTCTTCTATCCCAGAGGCACTAAGTCACTGTGGTGAAAGCAGTGTTTGGGGAAAATCCTTCAGGCAATTAAGTGCGGGTGAATTTGAAGTGGAAGACTAAGAACAGCACAGGGAAGTTGCTGACGTAGCCGTTTAAGAGTCCTTAACTATCCAAAATCTGCCCCCAAAAAGAAAAGTACAGAACCATGTGGTTCTACTGGGGAATTCTACCAAACATTTAAGGAAGAATTAATACCAATCCTCCTCAAACTCTCCCCAAAAAATTGAAAAGGAAGAAACACCTCTAAGTTCATTTTACAAAGCCAGCAGTACTCTGATACCAAAATCAGGCAAGGACACTACAAGGAAAGAGAATCACAGGCCAAAATACTGATGAACATAGATGGCAAACATCCTCAAAAAAAAAAAAAAAAACTAGCAAATGTGCTGAATTCAGCAGCACAATAAATGAATCATATACTGCAATCAAATGGGACCCATCCTTGGGTTGCAAGGATAGTTCAACATACACAAATGAGTAAATGTGTTACTCCACATTAACATAATGAGGGATAAAATTCATATTACCATCTCAGTAGCTGCAGAAAAAAAAATCTGACAAACTTCTACATTCTTTCATGATAAAAACTTTCAATAAATTAGGTATAGAAGGAATGCACCTCAACATAACAAAGGCTATACAAGACAAACCCATAGCTAACATCACACACAATGGTTTTCAGTTTTTTCTCTAAGATTAGGAATAGGATAAGGGTATCTACTCTCACCACTTTTATTAATCACATTATTAGAAGTCTTAGTCACAACAATTAGGCAAGAAAAAGAAATGAAAGAAATCCAAATCAGAAAAGAAAAAGGAAAATTATCTCTTTGTAGAATACATGATCTTATCTTCCATGTAGATTACATGACAGAAAATCCTAAAGGCTACACCAAAAAACTGTTAGAATTAATAGATAAATTCAGTAAAGTTATAGAATACAAAAGTCATCATACAAATTCCATCATGTTCCTATATGCTAATAATGAACTTTCCAAAAAATTAAGAAAACAATCCCACTTATAAAAAATTCAAAAAATAAAATACTTAGGAATAAATTGAACCAAGGAAGTTAAATATCTATACACTGAATACTATAAAACATTAATGAAAGAAAATAAGGACACAAATAAATGAAAAGATATCCTGTATTCATGACTTTGGATTAATATTGTCAAAATGTCCTTATTATCTAACAAATTGATCTTCAGTTCTAACAAACTTCCAACAAAGTGATCTTCAGAGCACTGCCCTCAGCGATCTTCAGATTCAGTGCAATCTCTATTGCAATGAATCCAGATTCAATGCAATCCCTATCAAAATGTCAATGACATTTTTTACAGAAATAGAAAAAAAAAAATCCTAAAATTTGTATGGAGCTACCAAATACCCTGCCTACCTAAAGAAAAACAGAGCTGGAGGTATCATATTTCCTAATTTCAAATTATATTACAATGCTACAGTGACCACAACAGTATGGTATTGGCATAAAACAGATATATAGGCCAATGAAACAGAACAGAGAGCAAAGAAAGAAAGAAAGCCATGCACATCCAGCCAACTTATTTTTGACAAAGTCACCAGGACAAAGGCGAAGGAGAAAAGAAAGTCTCTTCAACAAACAGTGTTGGGAAAACTAGATTCCCAAATGCAAAACAATGAAATTGAACCTGTATTTTACACCATATAGAAAATCCAACTCAACATTGATTAAAGACTTAAATGTCAAACACCTAGAAGAACACAGAGGAAAAGCTCCATGACATTGGTCTTGGCAATTATTTTTTGGATATGATATCAGAAGCACAGGCAAAAAAACCAAAAGTAAACAAGTTGGACTACATCAAACAAACAAAAAGCCTCTGCATAGAAAAGGAAAGAATCAACGAAATGAAAATGCAACCTGTAGAATGATAAAATATATTTGCAAACCATATATCTGAAAAGTGGCTAATATCTAAAACCCGTATTACTCAATAACAAAAAAAGTAACCACCTTATTAAAAACTGGGTACAGGACCTGAATAGACATTTTTCTAAAGAAAACATATAAATGGCCAAGGTGTTCAATATCACTAATCATCAGAGAATGCAAATCAAAACCACAATGAGATCTCACTCTACACCTGGTAGTATGGCTATTATTAAAAAGTCAAATGATAAGTGTTGGCAAGGATATAGAGAAAAGGCAACTCTTAAACATGGTTGGTGATAATGTAAGTTTATATAGTCATTATGAAAAACAAAATGGATGAACCTCAAAAACTAAAAAATAGAACTACTGTATCATCCAGCAATCCCACTTCTGGATATATACCCAAAGAGATGAAATTACTCTCTCAAAGAGATATCTGCATGCCCATGTTTAGTACAGCATTGCTCACAATAGCTAAAATATGGAAATAAGTGTTCATCAACAGATGAATGATAATGAAAATGTATATATACATGTGAATAGAAAGATTAATATTATGTAATACAAATAATATTAAGCCTTAAAAGAAGGAAATCTGCCATTTGCAACAACATAGATGAACATGGAAACCTGGGGAACATTATGTTGAGTGAAATAAGCCAGATACAGAAAGACAAATACTGTGTGATCTCACTTACACGTGGAATCTATAAGGCTGGACACAGAGAAACAGAGTGGAAAAGTGGTTTCCAAGGGCTCAGTGGGACGGAAACATGGTGAGATGCTGGTCCAAGGGTACAAACTTTGGTTATCAGATAAATTCTGGAGACTAAAGGGTGACTATAGTTAATAATACTGCATTGTATGCTTGAAATTTGCTATAAGAGTAGGTCACAAGTGTCTTCAACACAAAAAAATTAATAAACATATGGTAACTATGTGAAGTGATGAATATGTTAATTAGCTTGAATTTGGGAATCATTTCACAATGTATACATATATAAAAATATCATCTTTCACACTTTAAATATATACAATTTTTATTTGTTAGTCACACCTCAATAAATCTGAGGGGGTGGAAAGGAGTCCTCTACTGACTGCTCCAGTTAAAATAGCCACCTATATTTTAATATTTTTACCCTGTCTGATTTTCTAAATAGTACTTATCCCTACCTGAAAATCCTAAAGGAAATCAGTCAGTCCTAAGATAGTACTTATCCCTACCTGAAAATCCTAAAGGAAATCAGTCAGTCCTAAGGGAAATCAACCCTGAATATTCATCAGAAGGACTGATGCTGAAGCTAAAGCTCCAATATTCTGGTCACTTGATGCAAAGAGCCGACTCATTGGGAAAGGCTCTGATGCTGGGAAAGATTGAAGGCATGAGGAGAAGGGGATGACAGAGGATGAGATGGTTGGATGGCATCACCGACTCAATGGACATGAGTTTGAGCAAACTCTAGGAGATGATGAAGGACAGGGAAACCTGTCACGCGGCAGTCTGGGGTCTAAAGAGTCGGACACAACTGAGCGACTGAACAACAGCTACCTGAAAATACTGTATGTGCTTGCCTTTCTGTTTCACGGAGGCTTTCCAGGGGCAGGATTATATCTAGCTGGTTGCTACTGTCTTCTCAGCCATACCTGTCCCATGCTGGGCACCTACTATGAGTTGAATTTTGTCCCCAGAAAGAGCTATTCAAGTCCTAACTATGTACCTGTGAAAGTGACCTATTTGAAAAGAGTCTTTAAGGATGAACTTTAGGTGTAAGTTAAGATGAGGCCAATTGGAATAGTAGTGGGCCCTTAATCTACTATGGCCAGTGTCCTTAGAAAGGGCGAAGAGCCCCAGAGACACCCAGTGAGGTCATCTGATGATGATCAGATGATGCAGCTGAAAACTAAGGAACACAAAGGATTGCTGGCAAAGACCAGAAACACAAAAGGGGCAAGGGAGAACCCTCCTGTAGGGAACAAGCCCTGCCCACAGCTTGATTTCAGACTTCCAGTTCCCAGAACTATGAGAAAATGCTTTTCTGTTGTTTAACCACCTGGTTTCAAGATCGTCTTCTTGTACTAGGATCGAATTTTCAATGATAAAATTTCAAAATGTAGGAAGACAAGAAAAAATGCCTGTAATTCTTTCATTTCAAATCACCAAGCAATTTTGCTTTTAAAAGCTCTGAAATGTAAAACACCGTAACTGTCACTCAAGATGTCTCTCTCTGTGAGGAGTCAGCTTTGGAAGTCAAAGTCCAGAATTATGACCAAGAACAAAGGCCTATATTTAGTATGAGTTCCAGGGCTATCATTGCAAAGCAAGAATGGCAGCCTAAGTACCTTCCCAAGGTTGTAGCTTGCAGGCCCTGCCTAACTGCTAGTGCTTCTTAATTAAAATTGAAGTTACTGAGTGAGCAATTTCAGTTTGATCTGCTTTATGCATATTAATACCCAGCTACTCTCTAATTGGTGACTTTTTCCTCCTTCTTCTATCTTGTTTCTTTTGGACAATGTAATATCCAGAAAGCACCCAAGCTGTATCTATTCAATGCCCATCTGACTCTCAGCATTGCTGCCTGGGATCCTCTGAAGAGAAAATAATAATAATAATAACCCATACTAACTCGCTTCAGAAGGTTTGAGTATCCTATCTGAACCAGCTCTTATCTTAACCTGCTGATGTGAGATTTACAAATGGGAGGAAAACAAACAAGGAGTAATTTAAATTTTAATTTTAAAAAACCCTCTATTTTCTTATCCCTTATCAAACTGCCAGCATTTTTCCTGCTGACAATGAGCAAGGGTCACTGGCACAGGCTAGACTCTACCCACAACCAAGGAATCTCTTTCATCTAAAACCCTGATCCCTTTAATAAACAAAATACGAAAAGGCAGTCAAAATTACGCTGTGGCTTTATAAAAGAAGGCAGGGAAATCCTCTGAGTACAATCCCCTACTTGTTATTTTCGCATGCCATGTGACTCCAAGTCATTCTGAAGGATAAAGAGACGAGGGCTGCCACCAGATCCCAGCCACGACGTCCCCTCCGTTCCCAGCCCTGGCCCATCTGTTCTCCAGAGGCCACATGAATGGCATATGTCAAGAGAGTCAGAGCTGTGCAAACTGCCCAAAGAAATCACTCAGCCAACTTCCCTTTGCTTCCACGACTTTAGCAATTGTTGCTGCGCCAACCACCATATGGTGAATAATTAGTTTTTCGACCCTACTCAAGAAAAATGTCTGCTTCATTGCCAAACGTTAGCAATATGTGTGTTAATGAACAGTGTGAGTTGAATGCCTATACATTCACAAAAGTTGGGATTGTTTTTTTTCTTTTCCAGTTTCAAGCTCTGTCCCTTTTTCTTTGCCTCCTTTCAGATAGGTGATGATGGGGAGTCCATATTATTTTAAAGCAAACTGTAATTATTTTCGTCTTCTGAGAGGCTGCAACCCAATGCGAGATGCCCAGTTTTCACAACCAAATGCCTTTTTTGAAATAAACTGGCTTCCATCTTCTTTTTCTCAAAATGAGTAACATAGTCCATGTGAAGATGGCTTGTCAAAGCCAAGTACCAGGATGCTCTCTGCCCTTGATGCGTAAGAGGTGAACATAAATTTGTAGTGAGTACCGTTAGTGCTGTCCCAAGCAGGATGAACTTTTTGATCTCTTTAAATAAACACTTACCTCCTCATTTCATCAGAAAATACACTTGGTGCTCTTAGCATGAAGATTTAAGAACCCAGTCAAGATTTCAAGCTCACTGTCCCCAAAGTAGAAGCCTTAATCAGCAGATAATTTCTCTCAAAAAAGGGAAAGATCTCTGTGCAGTCAGAAAGTAAGCATTTATTCCACATACACAGTGCAAGATTAAAATACCTAAGTTTGCATGCATTTTTGCATTTTCTAGGGTAAGGCAATGCTGATTTGCTCCAGAGAGGTTTTACATCAAACTGCTTTCTGACCTTGGCCTTCACGTTCTCTGCATGCAAATGTATGAACTCTGAGAAAGAGAGATGGGGAATTGAAATGTTCTCTAATGCAATTCTCGGGGCATTGCTATAGGTCAGTGGTTCCCAAATATCTTTAGTTTGCAGACCATTTTACCATAGCCAAGTCCCCCAAGATCCTCCCTCCTATTCATGGCTGAAAAAGAACTGCCTCGCCAGAATAAATCAGCAGAGGAGGAGCTGATTTAATGAGCCAGTCAAGAGAGATTTCACAAGCAAAAAGAGAGTCAGTGCCATAAAATAACAACTGTCATTTTTGTTTTATATTTTTAATCATTTAGGAAAATACCTACATCACCGGCTAGACTATCACCTCACTGAGGACATGGGCAGGTTCTGTTTGCTATTTACTGTGTCCTAGTACCTAGAGCTCAGCACCAGTGAGATGGTTGGAACTACAGGATATAAATTTTAAGCATGCAGAGATCAAGGAAATACTTTAAATTGTCTTGAATATTACACAAGAGCAGTCTAGGAACCACAAGACTTTGGTAGACCGTAGTTTGAGAGTTCCTGCCCATGGGCACTGGAAGTTGATACTGAACATAGTAACTAGGGGCATCTTCCATTCCACCTAATTAGCATTATCCTTTTGACTGCCACTGGCCTGTAATTATCATCTTTTGTCTCTCTACTCTAAAACTCTAACTGTAGGAAAAACATATCATTTTTTCCTACATTTCCATTTTTGGTCAAAGAGCACCTGCTATGGTGTTTTCCATGTACTTTTGTCCAGAAAACGTAGGGGCAACAGAATAATTTGGAAGTCCTACATCCCGAGCTTCGTGCCATACTTCACCACTGATTAGTCCTACCCAGTTCCTTTAAGCCTCAGTTCCCTCATGTGTTTATAAAAGGTAAAGAGAAAGAGAAAGGATAATATCTCCTTTGCAGCATTTTATGGATTAAATGGTAAACTGTGTAAACTGCCTAATATGGTTCTTAACAAAGCCTATCATCTATGAAATGTGGTTATTCTTAGTTACAATCAATGACTAAATCCTCAAAGCATCCAATCTACTTAATCCTGGGGCATCCAGTTTGAAGGAACCATTAATAAACACTAATCTGGAACATGAGAGGAGCTGATTATGGATCTACCCTCTTATTTTGAGCAAAATATTATTTTCTCATAGATATCAATTCATAAAACACTGAAAATGCATTACTAGGAAAAATGAATGGCTTGACGTGACTCTCAAGCTGGTTGGGCAAACAGGAAGCGGCAATCAGTGTTAATTCTGTGGAGAGTGGCATAGACTCATCCATGGAGTGAGCTGAGGTGTGCTATAGAGTCTCCCTTCCTTTCCCAACTTATGTCATGACTAGGTTACCCAGAGATTCTTACCCTTTCCTGTAGTCATGATTTTGTGTTAAGATGTTGTCTCCAGAAGTTCTCCATGTAAAATCCTACATGGTACTTGGAAGGGAATACCACATTAATTCCCTAGCACTCATTTCCTCACCTCTGTGGACCTGCCAGGATAACCACACGAACCTTCTCCAATCTCTACAACCTCAGGAGCCATTCCCAGCATGACCACTGAGAGGATGCAGCCATGTACCATGAACTTCTCCACGCTCTTCCTCTCTCTCTCCACCCACCCAACTCTCCCTGTCCTCTTTTCTTTAAGATTCAATCCAGGGACTTCCGCAGAGGTTCAGCGGTTAAGACTTTGCCTTCCAACGCCAAGGGTATGAGTCTGATTCCTGGCTGGGGACCTAAGATCCCACATGCCTTGGGGCCAAAACACCAAAACATGAAACAGAAGCAGTATTGTAACAAATTTAATAAAGACTTTTAAAATGATCCACACAAAAAAGAAAAAACAAAAAACTCAATCCAGCCTTGAGCTGGCCTCTTCATTTCAGCCCTTGTCACTTCTCCCCATACGACGTTGTATTGATTGTCCATGTTTCTGTTTCTGTTGGGAATTCCCATTCCTTCTTCTATACCCAGAAGTGAGCCAGACCTTTCAGCTCTGCTATTGTTATCTTATTTGTCTTTTCCCTTTACACAGCCAAACATTTGGGGAAAGTAAGTATGGTTTACCCTGATCACCTCTATTTTCTTGTTCCAAACTCCTATTTGAATTCTGCCTCCACTACTGAAACTGCTCTCCACATGGTCGGCACCAAACCTTAGTCACCTAAGCCAATAATTACTTCTGTATCCTCTTCCTCCTTGTCTGCGAGGCAGCACTTCTCTACTTGCTATGTTCCCTACTTTTGTAGCTCATGTTGTCTCTTTAGATGTTGCCCTCTCTGGCTCTCCATCCATATTTCTGATTTTCTTCTTTTCTGTCTACTGGTTCTCCTTCCATCTCTGCTTAACCATCCACCTCTCTAAAATGTAAAGTATAAACTGGTGGGAAGCTCTTTGCCACCCCATGGTCTATAGCCCAACAGGCTCCTCTGTCCGTAGGATTCCCCGGGCAAGAATACTGGAGTGGGTTGCCATTCCATTCTCCAGAGGAGCTTCCCAATCCAGGGATTGAACCTGGGTCTCCTGCACTGCAAGCAGACTGTTTACCAACTGAGCCACCAGGGAAACACCTTAAAATGTAAGTATCCCTTTAAACAGCATTGACTAAGAGCTTTCTACACAGATGGAACTGTTCTAGAGGTGTGCTTTGGTAGCTAGTAAATATTTGAAATGTGGCTAGTGCAACTGAAAAACTAAATTTAATATTTTAACTAATTTACATTTGAATTGCTGCATGGAGCTGGCGGCTAGCATGCTAAGCAGTGCAGACATAAAGTTCTGTCTCTTCTTGTGTGCATCCTCTCTCAAGGAACTGTCTCTCCCAGCACCTGCCCTATCTCACCTACACAGAGAATAACCAAAGCATCCTCACAGGGCAAAGAAACAGACCCATGTTTCCAGGTTCCTTTTGAAAATCTATACGAATTCTTTCACCATTATCTAGAACTCAACATTTCAGATTCTGTGTTTTCCTGCTGTACTGATACACTTGAAACAGAAGTCATCCAGGGACAGCTCAGAGTAGCATCTGGCTTCTGGACAGCAAACTCTTCTAAGGAGGCCTGAAGAAAGGTTTCCTGGTCATTTGAAATGGTTCTGTTGTGTTCAATCTTTATAATCCTCTCCTCCAAGACCAGATTTCTCTATAAGGTACGAGCTTCCAGAAGGGTTTTTATTTTCCCCCAATACTTTTGTCCTTTTCAGTTTTCAGACTGCAGCATCATCCTGCTGTTGCCAGATCCTTGACACTTGTCAAATGAAAGAGATGCTCTGTGGAGTTTCTTGCTGATTCCCGGTTCACAGGGGCTGGCGAGGCATGCACTGGCAGAAAGGGGCTGGAATGGGAAGCAATGTGGCAGGGGGAGAGCAGGAGAGGAGGAAGAAGGCAGGAACCTGAGGCTGATCTCAGCAGTTTCCTCCAACACATTCGCTGAATCCAACTCTGTAGAGACACGACCATGGAGCCGCAAGGGGCGAACCTATCTCTCCTTTGTCGTGAAGATACACAGAAGCACATTTTTATAAAAACAACTTGGAATACTCATTCATGTTCAACATAAACATGCTGATGTTTCATCATCTGACTGATTTTTAAACTATAAATAGATTACATTTAGATGAGTTTTTTCTTAACCTTCACAATAAAAACAATTCAAGACATAAATATTCAAGTGGAACCTTGAACAACGCAGAGTTGAACTGCGTGGGTCTGCTTATACAGAGATTTTTTTTTTCCAAGAGTAAATACTACAGTACTGCACAGTTCTTGGTTGGTTGAATGCATAGATTAGGTGCTGTGAATCTGAGGGAACTAGGGATACAGAGGGCTATTAGTCATTCACTGATTTCAGACTGTGCAGAAGGGTTGGTGCCCCTTACCCTTCATCGTTCAATGGTCAGCTGTGTTTGCATTTTGGGTGTCTAAGGCAGGATGACATATTAAGATATATAGATTATTGGGTAAATTCAAATATAGATTTGAATTTTTATTTCATTTATGTGTTACTGATACTCTAGTAAGGTCATGGTATTTCAGAATTTCCAGTGATATTCAGAAGATTGTCTGTACCCAAATAATTCACTCAGAATTTAAATAAAACCATCTATTATGAAATGCATTTAACAGTGTTTCTTAGAAAGTGGGAAAAACTTCTTAAAATTTGCTAGAAAAAAAATTAACATGGAAATCAAAAAGGACAGTGAACCTAGAGAGTCAGGAGAAAAATGAGGTGGTGGCTAAGACTGTCTAGCTTACCACCTTCTAAGAGATTCCTGGCCATGACACAGGGAAGGGGAACCTTGGCAAAATATTTGAACAGGCACTTCACCAGAAAAGATATGCCAATAGCAAATTGGAGTGTAAAAAGATATTCAACATTAGTCATTAATAAGGAAATTAAAACCATTACATACCTATTAGAATGGCTAATTAAAACAACTAAACTGTTGCTGAGATGATGGAGCAACTGGAACTCTCAGACACTGCTGGTGGGAACTTAAGCAGATGAATCACAATGGAAACAATTCAGCAGTTTCTAAAAAAATTAGAGTTGTTAAGAAGAAAGTTAAACTATGGGATGATCTAACCATTTCCACCCTAGGTACTTATCCAAGGGAAATGAAAACATATCCCCACATGAAGACTTGTACACAAATGTTTGTACCAACTTTATTTATAAAAGCCCTAGACTGGGAACAATCCAAATGCCCCTCAACAAGTGAATGAATAAACACACTCTGGTGTATTCATACAATGGAATACTACTGAGCTCTGATAAGGAGCAAGCTGTTGGTATATGCAACAGCACAGACAAAGCTCACAATCATCATTCTGAAAGAAGCCTGACCCTCCCTCCAAAAAAGAGTACACACTGCATGATTTCACATTCGTAAAATTCTAGAAAATGCAAACCAGTCTACAGTGAGAAAAAAGTAACCAGTGAGTGATTGCCTAGGGATGAGAGGCATGGAGAGATAGGATGGAAGGATTACAAAGGTAAATGAGGAAACTTTGGGGGGTGGGTAATGGTTATGTCACTATTGTGAGTGTGGTGAAGGTTTCATAGGTGTATATATGTCAAATCTTGTATTTGTGTCCCTTAAATATGAGCCGTGTATTTTATGCCCATTATGTCTTGATTAAAGAGTTGCCTAGCTTAAGTCTATTTTACATTTTAAAAAGAAAGAAAGATCCCTTAGACTAGAGGGAAAGTACACTTTGGTTTTATATGCCTATCATTTCTCAGTTTCTTCCTTATCTATAATATTCTTAACCTACAATGCATCCACAGGGTATGTTGTATAATCAATATTTCAAATAAATAATATGTGATGATGTTGATGGAGAAGGAGGAGAAAGATAGACAGGGAAGGATGGTTACACAAAGTTGATCAATTTGCAGGCATGTCTGCATTTCTACAGACTTTCAAGGTAGAGGGTTGCTGGGTTGGACACCCCTGGCATGTGATGGGTCTCAAAGACTCAGCAGATACTCAAGTTAATTGATGGTCCTCCTCAACCTTCTCCTTTTAACTGAGGAACCAACTTTCGAAGACTAAAAGGATTGTAAGTATATCAGGTGACAGTAACAGACTTCCTCTCTCTTCCCATTAAGTCTGGGATATGGCATTCTATGGGCTTTCCTGGTGGCTCAGATGGTAAAGAATCTGCCTGCAATGCAGGAGACCCATGTTCAATCCCTGGGTTGATGAGAGCCCCTGAAGAAGTGAATGGCTACCCACTTCAGTATTCTTACCTGGAAAATCACATAGACAGAGGAGCCTGGCATGCCATTCATGGGGTTGCAAAGAGTCAGACATGACTGAGCAACTAAGCACGCACACATGACCTTCTACTCTAATAGAGATATAGGCAAGGAATGGTGCCTTATTGGATCTCACTACAAATGGTGTTCACATTAAGAAAGGGTGCAGAAAAGAATGAATATGCATTGAGTTCCTACTGTGTATCAGGCACTGTAGTCAGTCAGTCAGTCAGTTCAGTCACTCAGTCCTGTCTGACGCTTTGTGACCTCATGGACTGCAGCACGACAGGCCTCCCTGTCCATCACCAACTCAAACTCATGTCCATTGAGTCGGTGATGCCATCCAACCATCTCATCCTCTGTCGTCCCCTTCTCCTCCCGCCTTCAATCTTTCCCAGCATCAGGGTCTTTTCCAGTGAGTCAGTTCTTCACATCAGGTGGCCAAAGTATTGGAGTTTCAGCTTCAGCGTCAGTTCTTCCAATGAATATTCAGGACTGATTTCCTTTAGGATGGACTGGTTGGATCTCCTTGCTGTCCAAGGGACTCTCAAGTCTTTCCCAACATCACAGTTCAAAAGCATCAATTCTTCAGCACTCAGATTTCTTTACAGTTCAGCTCTCATATCCACACATGACTACTGGAAAAACCATAGCTTTGACTAGAAGGACTTTTGTTTGTCTCTGCCTTTTAATATGATATCTAGGTTGGTCATAGCTTTTATTCCAAGGAGCAAGCATCTTTTCATTTCATGGCTGCAGTCACCATCCACAGTGATTTTGGAGCCCCCAAAAAGAAAGTCTCTCACTGTTTCCATTATTTCCCCATCTATTTGCCATGAAGTGATGGGACCGGATGCCATGATCTTAGTTTTCTGCATGTTGAGCTTTAAGCCAACTTTTTCACTCTCCTCTTTCACTTTCATCAAGAGGTTCTTTAGTTCTTCTTTGCTTTCTGCCATAAGGGTGGTGTCATCTGCATATCTGAGGTTATTGATATTTCTCCCAGCAATCTTGATTCCAGCTTGTGCTTCATCCAGCCTGGCATTTCACATGATGTACTCTGCATATAAGTTAAATAAGCACTGTAGTAGGTGCCCTATAGGCACAACCTCTAGTCCTCCAATCTGCTCAAGTATAGCTTCATGACCTCATCATATACACTCTCTAAGAAGTTTAAGCAAGTTAATCAGAGAGCTTGTAAATGACAAAAAAAAAAAAAAAAAAATCCAAGCTCTTTTTTAAGTTAAAAAAAATTCAAAGATTACATATGCATTTCCCTCTCTCTCTTTCTAGAAAAACAAATCTATTCTTAAACAAAACCCCATGACAGAAGCTACAACATGCAGAGACAATGGGACTGGATTAAATTACAGAGATGACGTCAGTTTCTGAGGGTCAGCGCTGATAGGAAAACCTCATTGTCCTGTCGCCAGGTCTCTGCTGCCCTTCCAGATGTCAGAACGAAAATAACCAGACAAGTGCAGGGGGTAATTCAAGGGTACTGTTCAAGAACCCTCTGCCTGTTTACCCTGTTTACAACTTTCACTCCACATCCAGGATGCAGAGCATTGTGAGGGCCTGTTGGAGATGTTGTAACATTGAAAAAAAGAAAAAGAAAATATGTACATGTTAGAGTTTTAGTACAAATCCAAATGGAATGATCTATTTTCAAAGGAAAAATGTTGCTGCCAATGTGATTAACAAAATTTAAAATTTCTAATGTTCACAAAGGAAAGCAAAACTCTTCTATACCAAGTACACACAAAGTCTTCCCACAGAAATTGAGATATTTAATATCCTCTTTTAGTTTATTTCTACATAGGCCTTTGAATCACAAAATCAATTCAGTTTGACTTCTTTTTACCCTGAGATAAAAATAATTCAGGAAATTGAAATTAAAGAATTGCTTTAAAAAGAGAAGTATGCTAAAATCAATTATTTTTCTAAAAATTAGACTGTGGACACAGTTCTCCATTTCCTAAAGAATATTTACAAAAGGAATTATGTAGTTGAATAATCTTAAAAGAAGCAATACAGTCAGCCTAGGAATACCTCCTGACATGCCTTTTAATGGTATTTCAGAAGCCAGAATTTTTAGTAATGCTTGAATTGAAACATGGGGGAAAAGTCCAACATTTTTCTCCAGGGCTGCTAGCTTTAATAGTACAAATTTATTGACGTTACCATAATAAGCACTACCAATTAGTCTAGCCACATGTCCTGCATGTATATATACAGAAAAAAGATTTTTATGTTTGTCATCTTTGAACCCAGACCAGTGGCCAAGCTCATGCACGTTACCAGATGTCAGCTGATGCAATCAAAACAGGGACAGGCCATGCATCTGAAGGCTCTCCTATATCTGTGTAAAATTAAGTTGTTTTCAGCCATTTTCATCTTTGTTACACAATAAAGAGGGGTGGGGGCAGCTGCATCTTGGATCGAGATAAAGAAGTCCTCCTCACTCATCCACAAAGATGAGAGCTAATCTAATTCAAACTTCTTGAGGCTGTGTTTTCATGGCACAAAGGGAGCAGCTGCTGCGATGGCCATGATGATGCCAGAGGGTTGGCCAGTGGACACTGAATCCCTCCATGCAGAATTCCACTTGAGAATTCTGAAGACTTCTGTGTATGGGCTGAGCAGTGAAGGCTTAGTAGGTGGCAATGAGCACACCGTCCCTTTCCTCTACTGGGAACCTCAGGTTTTTGCCTATTTCATTCATTTCAATCAATAATAAATATGTCAACCCCTGCTTAGAGAAAGGGAACTACCCACAGCCTAGTACCATGTCTCACACACACACACAGACACACACACACACAGACACACACACACACACACACACACACACACACACACACCCCACAGGTGTTTAGATAAATTCTGGGTCAAATTGGACCACTCAGACACTCCATTCTCAGAAATCTGAAATCCAGACACAGGGAATAAATCAAATGGCTGGAAAATTCTGGTGGATCCAGGGGATACAGGCACATTTAGGGAGGTCCATGATTGTCTAAGTGCAAGCAGCAAGAGAAAGCTGAAGAGAAGAGAAAGAGAAGAGTTAGGGATCAGGTACCCAGAGACAGAGAGAGAGAGAAACATTATTAGAAGAATGTGAATGTCTAGCCATCAATCCAGGTGCAGCCTCTCTTCACTTTTTGTTCAAATCTAAGCCTCAGAGACACCCTAAGCTAGATTTTAAGAGGCATTTATATCCAGATGAGATGGAATGAGAACAGTCATCAGTGCCATATCCAATCTCTGAATAATTAGCAAAGGAGTCCAAGCTGATTGGAAAATAGGAAAGAGACTTTTTCCTCTGCCCCTGTCTATCTCCTGGCCCAGTGAACAAGGGTTTGTGGCCAAAAATAGAAATAAAAAAATTTAAAAGGCAGAGCCTCCTGTACATATTGTAGACACTGATCCTTGAGGCGAGGCGTGTACTCCACTCCCTGCGCCAGAGCCCTGCCTGGATGTGCAGGGGAGAGTGGCGATTGTACAGTCTATCCCAGAAGATGCAGACCCTGCACATCAGGTGTCAGGCCAAAGAAAAGTTTCCTGGTAACAGTGCTTACTGGAGCTGTAACCCTCTTATAATCCGTGAGTACCAGATAATCAGGCAGTGGGAGGGAGGTCTCACTGTATCAGGAGGAACAGCACCAGACAGAGGCAGAGGCAGGCCTGGCTTAGGGTTGGGTTAGGGTTAGGGTAAGGATGTAGGCTATCCCCTGAGAACAGACTTGGCTCTTATGAACCTAGTTCCCAGCATCAAGCCTAAAAAAGATCAAATAACTTCCAAGTAGATAACGAACAGAAGCAAAGCACGTGCTGTGTCTTCTAGAAAGCCTCAAGGAAAATATACTGCTGCCCACTCAAAGATGAAAAAATATGAGGGACTTCTCTGGTGGTCTGGTGGTTGACTACATTCCCAGAGCAGGGGGCCGGGATTTGATCCCTGTTCAGGGAACTAGATCCTACGTGCCACAACTAACACCAGGTGCAGCCAAATTTTAAAAAAGATGAAAAACTATGAACTTATACAATGCTATGTATAAATGGATAAGCAGTTACACAGAATAGAGCCAACTGAGGAAGAGAACGCATCATCCCAAAAGCTCAGAAAAACCTCCTGCAACCAACCATTTTGGAAATTCTAGAAAACTGTTTGGCATCCTTAACAGGATACGAGACAGAGCCTTATGAAACAGGAACCTGCAAAAGAACAGAATAAGATGAAAGGACAAGAGCATTAGGTGGTTTAAAAACATCAGGATGACCAGCAAAGATCCATTAAGTAGAGAGAAAGCAGAGCAGAGTGAGATAAGGAACAATTCCACAGAAATTAAATGTCCAATAGCAACATCAAGTAAATGGATGAGTAAATGGAATGAGCAACACTGCAAGAAAATCAAATCACTAGCAAGGAAGGTGCAGCAAACACCGCTGGTACAAACAGAAACCATGATCCCTGCAAACAGAAACCACCTTTGATTCAAGTACCCACAGCTCAGAAAGAGTCCAATTCTTCAGTTCAGGGTGAAGTCCCTGTGAATGAGAACCGCATTCCTTTTACCACGATTGGTTCAGGGGAGAGTGGGGGACTTGGGTAAAGTCAAAGAGACCTGAGGGGAAGTCTGCTGGGGGCTTCAGAGAAGAGTTCACTGGGGATGGTGACAACACACAGATATAGTGATTTTCTTCTGGAATGCAAGACTACATTACTAACTCAAGGGCAGGGCCCCCACCCTGGACATGGCTTCTGTTAGTTGTATTTGAAAGAATCCTGATATGCAGGGCAAACCTGAAAAGTGCACCCATTCTGAGAGGGAAAAAGGACAAAGAAATGAAAAACAACAGTGAATAGTAAGTAAGGACAATAAAGACAAATAACACAAATTACACCTAAGAAATAAAGGAGTTCGCAGATAAAAATAGAGAACAACTGAAATTCATGCAATGAGCAAAGACATAATTTAAGAAAAATGAGAGCTTCCCTGGTGCCTCAGTGGTAAAGAATCAGCCTGCCAGTGCAGGAGACACTGGTTCGATCCCTGGTCTGAGAAGATTCCACCCAACACGGAGCAACTAAGCCCAGGCACCACAACCTTGAACCTGTGCTCCAGAGTCAGGAGTCCCAGCTACTGAAGCCTATACACCCCAGAGCCCTGGCTCCTCCACAACAAGAGAAGCGACCATAGTGAGAACCCCGTGAACTGCAGCTAGAGAACAGCCCCCCACTCACCACAACTAGAGATAAGCCCGCACAGCAATTAAGAGCCAGCACAGCCAAAATTAATTAACTAATTAAATAAAGTAAAAGTGATCCAGAGATGAAAATATCCTGATAATTCAGACCAAAGCACTCACTGTGTTTTCAATAAAATTAATTCTAAGGGTGTCATATAGGCTTATAATAGCAAATTCTGTTTTTCATTTCAAGGATAAAGAAAAACTATGCAAGCATTTTCACAGAAAAAGAACAGACATCCATACACCTTAGTACCAGAATTAAGCTAGTATCCTGCTTCTTATGCAATTTTAAATACCACAGACAATGAATTATCATCTACAAACACCAAATAATTTTACTTTCATATGGGAAGACAACAGAAAAAAAAATGCTTTGTTAAGATATGCAAGGGAAAAAAAAAAAAAAAAGATATGCAAGGGATCAGAAGATATACCAAGCAAATGTGCTTCTTTAAATTTTACTTTAAAATGTCCTTAATAAACTGAAAGATTAACCAAGATTAAAGGCCATGGTAAACACAGAAAAAATTTAAACATAGATTGGCCTGCCTGAAATGACTGTTATAAATAATATGATTCAAATACATGAAAGGAGCTATATAATTAGTCAATGGATTTATAGTTAATTAAATTAAAGGTTTACTAAAAATAATCCCAATAGCTCAGAGGGCTCAAACAAACCTTGTGAGCACCAGGACCCAGGGACCCCACAGAGACTGAGACAGAACTGTGTTTGGGTGTCTCCTGAGGAGGTACGGGTCAGCAGGGGCCTGCTGCAGGGGCAGGGGCTCTGGGTGCAGCAGACCTGGGTATGGCATAAGCCCTCTTGGAGAAGGTCACCACTAACCCCACCATAGAGCTGTCAGAAGTTACACAGGACTGGGAAATAGTCTCTCGGAGGGCACAACAGAAACTTGTGCACCAGGTCCCAGGAGAAAGGAGCAGTGACTCCACAGGAGACTGTCCCAGACTCGCCTGTGGGTGTCCGGGAATCTCCGGGAGGCGTGGGTCGGTGGTGGCCTGCTGCAGGGTTGGGGGCACTGAGTGCGGCAGTCCATGCATGGGTCTCTAGAGGGAGGTCACCATTATCTTCATTACCTCCACCATAGTTTGCTGCTGCTGCTAAGTCGCTTCCATCGTGTCTGACTCTGTGCAACCCCATAGACGGCAGCCCACCAGGCTCCGTCGTCCCTGGGATTCTCCAGGCAAGAACACTGGAGTGGGTTGCCATTTCCTTCTCCAATGCATGAAAGTGAAAAGTGAAAGTGAAGTCACTCAGTCGTGTCCGATTCTTAGTGACCCTACAGACTGCAGCCTACCAGGCTCCTCCATCCATGGGAGTTTCCAGGCGAGAGTCCTGGAATGAGTTGCCATTACCTTCTCTGCCACCATAGTTTGTGAAGTCACTCAGTCGTGTCTGACTCTTTGCGAGCCCATGGACTGTAGTCTACTGGGCTCCCCCGTCCATGGGATTTTCTGGGCAAGGGTACTGGAGTGGGTTGTCATTTCCTTCTCCAGAGGATCTTCCCAACCCAGGAATCGAACCCAGGTCTCCCATATTGCAGGCAGACCCCGGTAAATAGCAGGGAGGGAACACAGCTCTACCCATCAACAGAAAATTGGGTTAAAGATTTACTGAGCATGGCCCCACCCATCAGAACAAAACCCAGTTTCCCCCTCAGTCAGTCTCTCCCATCAGGAAGCTTCCATAAGCCTGTTATCCTTCTCCATCAGCAGGCAGAGAGAGAGAAAACCACAATCACAGAAAACTAACCATTCTAATCACATGGACCACAGCCTTGTCTAACTCAATGAAAATATGAGCCATGCCGTGTAGGGCCACCCAAGACAAATGGGTCATGGTGGAGAGTTCTGACAAAATGTGGTCCACTGGAGAAGGGAATGGCAAAACCACTTCAATATTCTTACCCTTAGAACCCCAAAAACAGTATGAATAGGCAAAAAGGACACTGAAAGATTAACTCCCCAGGTCAGTAGGTGTCCAATATTCTACTGCAGATCAGTGGAGAAATAACTCCTGAAAGAATGAAAGGATGGAGCCAAAGCAAAAACAACACCCAGTTGTGGATGTGACTGGTGATGGAAGCAAGGTCTGATGCTATAAAGAGCAATATTGCCTAGGAACCTGGCATGTTAGGTCCATGAATCAAGGCAAATTGGTAGTGGTCAAACAGGAGATGGCAAGAGTGAAAGTCGACATTTTAGGACTCAGCAAACTAAAATGGACTGAAATGGGTGAATTTAACTCAGATGACCATTGTATCTACTACTGTGGGCAGGAATCCCTTAGAAGAAATGGAGTAACCATCATAGTCAACAAAACAGTCCAAAATGCAGTACTTGGATGCAATCTCAAAAGCAACATAATGATCTCTGTTCATTTCCAAGGCAAACCTTAAATATCATAGTAATCCAAACCTAGGCCCCAACGAGTAATGCTGAGAAGTTGAAGGTGCACGGTTCTATGAAAAACTACAAGCCTTCTAGAACTAACACCCAAAAAAGATGTCCTTTTCATTATAGGGGACTGGAATGCAAAAGTAGGAAGTCAAGAAACACCTGCAGTAACAGGCAAATTTGGCCTTGGAGTACAGAATGAAGCAGGGCAAAGGCTAATAGAGTTTTGCCAAGAGAATGCTCTGGTCATACCAAACACCCTCTTCCAACAACACAAGAGAAGACTACACATGGACATCACCAGATGCCCAACACCAAAATCAGATTGATTATATTCTTTGCAGCCAAAGATGGAGAAGCTCTATACAGTCAGCAAAAACAAGACCAGGGGCTGACTGTGGCTCAGATCATGAACTTCGTATTGCCAGAGTCAGGCTTAAATTGAAGAACGTAGGGAAAACCACTAGACCATTCAGGTATGACCTAAATCAAATCCCTTATGATTATACAGTGGAAGTGAGAAATAGATTTAAGGGACTAGATCTGATAGTTCATCATAGTTCATCATAGTTCCTGATGAACTATGGATGGAGGTTCATGACATTGTACAGGAGATAGGGATCAAGACCATGCCCAAGAAAAAGAAATGCAAAAAGGCAAAATGTTGATCTGAGGAGGCCTTACAAATAGCTGTGAAAGAAGAGAAGCAAAAAGCAAAGGAGAAAAGGTAAGATATAAGCATCTGAATGAAGAGTTCCAAAGAATAGCAAGGAGAGACAGGAAAGCCTTCTTCACTGATCAATGCAAAGAAATAGAGGGAAACAAAGGAATGGGAAAGACTAGAGATCTCTTCAAGAAAATTAGAGATAACAAAGGAACATTTCATGCAAAGATGGGCTCAATAAATGACAGAAATGGTATGGACCTAACAGGAGCAGAAGATATTAAGAAGAGCTGGCAAGAATACACAGAAGAACTGTACAAAAAAGATCTTCACAACCCAGATAATCACGATGGTGTGATCACTCACCTAGAGCCAGACATCCTGGAATGTGAAGTCAACTGGGCCTTAGGAAGGATCACTACAAACAAAGCTAGTGGAGGTGATGGAATTCCAGTGGAGCTATTTCAAATCCTAAAAGATGATGCTGTGAAAGTGCTGCACTCAATATGTCAGCAAATCTGGAAAACTCAGCAGTGGCCACAGGACTGGAAAATGTCAGTTCTCATTCCAATCCCAAGAAAGGCAGTGCTAAAGAATGCTCAAACTACCACACAATTGCACTCATCTCACACGCTAGTGAAGTAATGCTCAAAATTCTCCAAGCCAGGCTTCAGCAATACATGAACCGTGAACTTCCAGATGTTCAAGCTGGTTTTAGAAAAGGCAGAACCAGAGATCAAATTGCCAACATCTGCTGGGTCATCAGAAAGCAAGAGAGTTCCAGAAAGCATCTATTTCTGCTTTATTGACAATGCCAAAGCCTTTGACTGTGTGGATCACAATAAACTGTGGGAAATTCTTCAAGAGACGGGAATACCAGACCACCTGACCTGCCTCTTGAGAAATCTGTATGCAGGTCAGGAGGCAACAGTTAGAACTGGACATGGAAAAACAGACTGGTTCCAAATAGGAGAAGGAGTATGTCAAGGCTGTGTATTGTCACGGTGCTTATTTAACTTATATGCAGAGTACATCATGAGAAATGCTCAGCTAGATGAAGCACTAGCTGGAGTCGAGATTGCAGGGAGAAATATTAATAACCTCAGACAAGAGATGACACCACTCTTATGGCAGAAAGTGAAGAAGAACTAAAGAGCCTCTTGATGAAAGTGAAAGAGGAAAGTGAAAAAGTTGGCTTAAAACTCAACATTCAGAAAACTAAGATCATGGTATCTGGTCCCATCACTTCACGATAAATAGATGGGGAAACAGTGGAAACAGTGGCAGACTTTATTTTTGGTGACTCCAAAATCACTCCAGATGGTGATTGCAGCCATGAAATATAGATGCTTACTCCTTGGAAGGAAAGTTATGACCAACCTAGACAGCGTATTAAAATGCAGAGACATTACTTTACCAACAAAGGTCCATCTAGTCAAAGCTATGGTTTTTCTAATAGTCATGTATGGATGTGAGAGTTGGACTATAAAGAAAGTTGAGCGCCAAAGAATTGATGCTTTTGAACTGTGGTGTTGGAGAAGACTCCTGAGAGTCCCTTGGACTGCAAGGAGATCCAACCAGTCCATCCTAAAGGAAATCAGTCCTGAATATTCATTGGAAGGACTGATGCTGAAGCTGAAACTCCAGTACTTTGGCCACCTGATGCGAAGAGTTGACTCATTTGAAAAGCCCCTGATGCTAAGAAAGATTGAAGGCAGGAAAAGAAGGGGACGACAGAAGATCAGATGCTTGGATGACATCACAGACTCAATGAGCATGAGTTTGAGTAAACTCCAGGAGTTGATGATGGACAGGGAGGCCTGCGTCCTGCAGTCCATGGGATCACAAAGATTCAGACACATCTCAGTGACTGAACTGAACTGAACTGAATATTCCAAATCCTAAATTACATAAATGAAGCCTGAAATGTTAAGAGGTACTGGGGTTAGGCATAGCTTGCTAAATTCCTTGTTTCAAATACATTTTTTCATAAATTTTCTCAGCTACAAATACTGATTGAAGAATTTATTTGAAACTATTAAAGATAACCTCTAAGAAATGACAGTATTATTATCCACATGTTGCAGTGGATGGAAAAGCTAAAGCAATTAGTATCTACCCTTAGAAGTAAAGACGGATAAATGTATCATTTATCTCAAGATGGGCAAGACTTTCTTGGCATGAAAATTGTGGTTTTTGAATAAAGTCTTCTTGATCACATCCCTGTGAAAAGCCCAGTCTCTTCGGGGACTGCACAAAATGATCTCACACATCATATGCAACAGTTACGGAAGGCAGTAGTTGGTGTTCGGGTGAGAGGAGGTTCTGAAATGAAACTCTGGTTTGAAAATTTAGCTCTGTGGTCGACAAGCTGTGTGTTCTTAAAATAAAATAACATATCAAAGTGCTAAGCAGAGTTAATGACACCACTAAATGGTCAATAAATGTTACCTACAATTATTATTGCTTCTATCTAATCTTTCCAATACTGGAATAAATTGCCACCCACCAGATGTAGCTTATAGCCCCTGCTTTTATGTGAAGAATTCTCAAATATGTTGGCCAAAAAATGTAATAACACTATTCTGTTATTTTGCTATTAATACCTTATAGAATAAGAAGTTAATTTCTCCTCGAAAAGCATAATCTGTGAAGCAGATGGATCATGGTAAACATTTAAATATTACTCGAATTCTTCAAATATGGCCTGTTACAATGTGAATTTCTATAAAGAAAATTAGCTCATTTGTCATTGGTAAATAAGGGATGAGGTCAATATAATGCAGTCATTTGAAAATCACATTTTTTTTTTTCATATCTAGCTTTCCCCATGTGTTAATGTTTGAACCACTAGTAAAAGCAGCTGAATTTAACTTGCCCTAGTAGAGCTTCCTGGTGGGTCAGACGGTCAAGTGGAGAAGGCAATGGCAACCCCCTCCAGTATTCTTACCTGGACAATCCCCATGGACAGAGGGACCTAGTTGGCTACAGTCCATGGGGCCGCAGAGTCAGACACGACTGAGCGACCAAGCACAGCACAGCGATAGAGCTGAACACAGCCAGTTCCGGAGGACCCACCGTCACACCTGCTCACTCTGTCTGACCGGTAGCTCCGTCCTGCAGAGCGAATCGTGCAAATCTCCCAGATCATGATGCATTTGCCCTTGCCTACAAAATTTAGCAACCTTAACACTTTCTTGTATTTTCTGACATTAAACTACCTAAAGATTCTTTAAAAGTCACATTTAGCAATAAAAAGGGAAAGTACTGATGTGGAAAGAACTTCAAGATAGATTATTAACTGAAAAATGAAAGATGCAGACACCTTGCACAATGTGCTCTCTTTTGCATCTGAAAAGGAGAAAAAAGTTAAAAAGTATGCCCTGCTTTTGCATTTTTTTTTTATTAGTTGGAGGCTAATTACTTCACAACATTTCAGTGGGTTTTGTCATACATTGATATGAATCAGCCATAGATTTACACGTATTCCCCATCCCGATCCCCCCTCCCACCTCCCTCTCCACCCGATTCCTCTGGGTCTTCCCAGTGCACCAGGCCGGAGCACTTGTCTCATGCATCCCACCTGGGCTGGTGATCTGTTTCACCATAGATAGTATACATGCTGTTCTTTTGAAATATCCCACCCTCACATTCTCCCACAGAGTTCAAAAGTCTGTTCTGTATTTCTTTGTCTCTTTTTCTGTTTTGCATATAGGGTTATCGTTACCATCTTTCTAAATTCCACATATATGTGTTAGTATGCTGTAATGTTCTTTATCTTTCTGGCTTACTTCACTCTGTATAAGGGGCTCCAGTTTCATCCATCTCATTAGGACTGATTCAAATGAATTCTTTTTAACGGCTGAGTAATATTCCATGGTGTATATGTACCACAGCTTCCTTATCCATTCATCTGCTGATGGGCATCTAGGTTGCTTCCATGTCCTGGCTATTATAAACAGTGCTGTGATTAACATTGGGGTGCACGTGTCTCTTTCAGATCTGGTTTCCTCAGTGTGTATGCCCAGGAGTGGGATTGCTGGGTCATATGGCAGTTCTATTTCCAGTTTTTTAAGAAATCTCCGCTGTTAAAAGGGGCTACCTTGCTGGGTCTGGAAACCCGCTCTTCTTTTTCAGTTGGAGTATAATTACTTCACAATGTCGTATTAGTTCCTGCTGCACAACAACATAAACCCGCTGTAAGTACACATATATCCGCTCCCCGCTGAGCTGAGCGGTCTGTGCTCTATGGCAGCTTCTCACTAGCTAGTTACTTACACAAGGGAGTATATATATTTCAGAGCCACTCTCTTGGTTTGTCCCACCTTCCCCTCCCCCACTCTGTCCACAAGTCCATTCTCTACATCTGCATCTCTACTCCTGTGCTGCAAATAGGTTCATCTGTATCATTTTTCTAGATTTCATATGATATAGATAAATACATGTGCATGTGTTAATATACAATATTTGGTTTTCTTTTTCTGACTTACTTCACGCTGTATAACTGACTCTAGGTTCATCCATATGAACAGATGACCCAGTTTCATTCATTTTTTATAGCTGAGCAATATTCCATTGTATATATGTGCCACATCTTCATCCATTCATCTGCTGATGTACATCTAGGTTCTTTCCTGGCTATTGTAAATAATGCTGCGATGAACACTGAGGTACATGTGTCTTTTTGAATTACAGTTTTCTCAGGGTATATGCCAGTAGCGAGATTGATGGGTCATATGGTTCTTTGTACTGTTTGGCCATCTAGGGAATTTCCCATACTTTGGGGATGCAATAAACAAAAATTAAAAGGTTTTCAAAATGTTGCATTTACTGCTCTGGTTCTTTAGCAGAAATTCAACATATCCGTTTAACATCATCAGTATTTTTGTCAGAATTGTTACTATTTCTGTAACTTTCCAAAACTGCATATGCTATGAATGATCAGTTCAACTTTATTTTTTCCATTTTTGTATATGATTTTGCAGAACATGGGTTTTTTCAAAAAACCATAAATTGTAATAACTCTGTCAACTAGTCATAGCTCTTTCCTTCTTCCATGTTCTCCTTCTCCTTCCAGTCTCCTATCAAATCCAGTCTTACATCAATCACCTCACATCATCTACCATGTAGAGAGATAGGTCTTAAAGATCTTCTAACATGTTACTTCCAGGAGAGACAGCAGACTGTATTTGACATTTGAAGTGACTGTTTATCATGACAAAGCAACGCTATGTCTCCAAAGGAGTAGCCAGATACCAAGCAAAGGATTTTAGTTCTCATACACACTGAAAATAAACTAAGGACTGTTTCTTCTCAAAAAGGCTTTCCAGGTGTTCAGAGGGAAAGATTCCACCTGCCAATGCAGGAGACACCAGAGAGGTCAGCTTGGTCCCTGCGTTGGGACGATCCCCTGGAGGAGGAAACGGCCTCTCACTCCAGTAGTCTTGCCAGGAAAGTCCTATGCTGCCCATGGTATCACAAAGAGTCAGACACAACTGAGTACACACATCATTTCTAAAAAAAAGAGTTACTTTTAAAAGCATTTGTGTGTAGAGGAAACCATAGAATTTGAACACTCAAGAGATAACAGCAAGTCATTCAATAGCAAATATCTTTCCATTTCATAGCTCATACCCCCAGGCTACCCAGCATTTCTTGGATAAACACAGTTTCACAATCTTAAGACACAATGCATTAGTTTCAAAGAAAATGGTTTAATTTCACAAGGTACTAGCCTAGACTCAGAAGTATTAACTAGCTAACAGTCTGTGAAGTCTTAATCCACAGGCTGCTATTAATGAAGTAAATAGCTTATGAAGTAAGTTTAGTGACAGTTACTTCTTACAGAGAAAAACATGCTAAATATCAAGGATAGTACAAGCCTTCTAACGATTATATCTAATAAATGATCAGTTAATCAAAAAAAATCAAGAAATCCAAATATTCTTCCTATATATTGTGTGTGTGTGTTTTTATTATTTAAAACATACATCTGCATATGTCTGCATACTGTTAACCAAACTTTTGATGTAGGGCCAAGGCCTTTTCTTTGAGCATGGGTCTAAGAGCTGATGGAGTTTCAAGTTTTCTTTCTGGCATAGGTTACATTCATAATACACATCTACAGTTACCTACCTGCAGTTTCTGGTTTCCATTTCCTAAAGTAGAGTGGGATGCTTCCAGAATGAGCTAAATGCAAATTCATTCTAGATTTAGTAATTTCCTCTTAGATTCTTACGACTATCAGTAATTGTAAGCCTAATTTAAAACTGTTTCTGAAGCATTCAACGTAGTATTTTCAAAGAAACAACTCTTTTGCCCTCATGTAATATTTAATTGTAACATGATCACAGTACATATACAACTGGTATACACAGGTTAGAGAAAAGACAATGGATTTTTGGAAAACATAGTACTCACTGGTGAGAGAACTAGATGGATAAAATAGACACCCAGCATATAACAATATGCTGTGGGTGACATAATGTTCTCCTAAGGAGATGGGGGAAGTTGGTGAATCTGGAGGAAGTAGAAAGTCAATTAAGTTCAGGGTTGTAAGAGAATATTTATTGTCATCTGAAAGTATTTAATCTTTAAATACTTCAGTTTTAGAATAACTGAAACCCAGATGGCACCCAACAGCAGTGACAAGGAACTTCTACAGAAGACATACAGTTGAAAGATAATATTCAAGATTTTCTAATCTCAAGCCTTTATGTAACAGAGAAGTACATTTTAGCTCAAAGAATACAGGTGACTTTTCCAAATTCAGTCAGCTGATTAATAGTGACACCAAAAGTCCTCACTCCTTAGTCAACATACAGTTCAGTTCAGTCTCTCAGTCACGTCTGACTCTTTGTGACCCCATAAACTGCAGCACGCCAGGCCTCCCTGTCCATCACCAACTCCCAGTTCACCCAAACTCAAGTCCATTGAGTCAGTGATGCCATCCAGCCATCTCATCCTCTGTCATCCCCTTCTCCTCCTGCCCTCAATCTTTCCCAGCATCAGGGTCTTTTCAAACGAGTCAGCTCTTTGCATCAGGTGGCCAGAGTATTGGAGGTTCAGCTTCAACATCAGTCCTTCCAATGAACACCCAGGACTGATCTCCTTTAGAATGGACTGGTTGGATCTCCTTGCAGTCCAAGGGACTCTCAAGAGCCTTCTCCAACACCACAGTTCAAAAGCATCAACTTTTCGGCGCTCAGCTTTCTTCACAGTCCACCTCTCACATCCATACATGACTACTGGAAAAACCATAGCCTTGACCAGACGGACCTTTGTTGGCAAAGTAATGTCTCCGCTTTTTAATATGCTGTCTAGGTTGGTCATAACTTTCCTTCCAAGGAGTAAGCATCTTTTAATTTCATGGCTGCAGTCACCATCCACAGTGATTTTAGAGCCCAAAACAATAAAGTCTGCCACTGTTTCCACTGTCTCCCCATCTATTTCCCATGAAGTGATGGGACCAGATGCCATGATCTTAGTTTTCTAAATGTTGAGTTTTAAGCCAACTTTTTCACTCTCCTCTTTCACTTTCATCAAGAGGCTCTTTAGTTCTTCTTCACTTTCTGCCATAAGGGTGGTGTTATCTGCATATCTGAGGTTATTGATATTTCTCCCAGCAATCTTGATTCCAGTTTGTGCTTCCTCCAGCCCAGAATTTCTCACGATGTACTCTGCATAGAAGTTAAATAAGCAGGGTGACAATATACAGCCTTGACGTACTCCTTTTCCTATTTGGAACCAGGCTGTTGTTCCATGTCTAGTTCTAACTGTTGCTTCCTGACCTGCATACAGATTTCTCAAGAGGCAGGTCAGGTGGTCTGATATTCCCATACCTTTCAGAATTTTCCATAGTTTATTGTGATCCACACAGTCAAAGGCTTTGGCATTGTCAATAAAGCAGAAATAAATGTTTTTCTGGAACTCTCTTGCTTTTTCGATAATCCAGCAGATGTTGGCAATTTGATCTCTGGTTCTTCTGCCTTTTCTAAAACCAGCTTGAACATCTGGAAGTTCACTGTTCACATATTGCTGAAGCCTGGTTTGGAGAATTTTGAGCATTACTTCACTAGCATGTGAGGTGAGTGTAATTGTGTGGTAGTTTGAGCATTCTTTGGCATTGCCTTTCTTGGGATTGGAATGAAAACTGACCTTTTCCAGTCCTGTGGCTACTGCTGAGTTTTCCAAATTTGCTGACATATTGAGTGCAGCACTTTCACAGCATCATCTTTTAGGATTTGAAATAGCTCCACTGGAATTCCATCACCTCCACTAACTTTGTCTGTAGTGATGCTTCCTAAGGCCCAGTTGACTTCACATTCCAGGATGTCTGGCTCTAGGTACGTGATCATGCCATCATGGTTATCTGGATCATGAATAGTTCTTCTGTGTATTCTTGCCAGCTCTTCTTAATATCTTCTGCTTCTATTAGGTCCATACCATCTCTGTCCTTTATTGAGCCCATCTTTGCATGAAATGTTCCCTTGTTATCTCTAATTTTCTTGAAGAGATCTCTAGTCTTTCCCATTTCATTGTTTTCCTCTATTTCTTTGCATTGATCACTGGGGAAGGCTTTCTTATCTCTCCTTGCTATTCTTTGGAACTCTGCACTCAAATGCAAATATCTTTCCTTTTCTCCTTTGCTTTTTGCTTCTCTTCTTTCACAGCTATTTGTAAGGCCTCTTCAGGCAACCATTTTGCCTTTTTGCATTTCTTTTTCTTGGGCATGGTCTTGATCCCTGTCTCCTGTACAATATCATGAACCTCTGTCCATAGTTCATCAGGCCCTCTGTCTATCAGATCTAGTCCCTTAAATATATTTCTCACTTCCACTGTATAATCATAAGGAATTTTATTTAGGTCATAGCCGAATGGTCTAGTGGTTTTCCCCACTTTTTTCAATTTAAGCCTGAATTTGGCAATATGAAGTTCATGATCTGAGCCACATTCAGCCCCCGGTCTTGTTTTTGCTGACTGTATAGAACTTCTCCATCTTTGGCTGCAAAGAATATAATCAATCTGATTTTGGTGTTGGGCATCTGGTGATGTCCATGTGTAGAGTCTTCTCTTGTGTTGTTGGAAGAGGGCATTTGCTATGACCAGAGCATTCTCTTGGCAAAACTCTATTAGCCTTTGCCCTGCTTCATTCTGTACTCCAAGGCCAAATTTGCCTGTTACTGCAGGTGTTTCTTGACTTCCTACTTTTGCATTCCAGTTCCCTAGAATGAAAAGGACATCTTTTTGCGTGTTAGTTCTAGAAGGTCTTATAGGTCTTCATGGAACCATTCAACTTCAACATACAGGGTGCTGGTTATTCTCTATTTACCTCCGTCCCACCTACAATTACTTTCTTCTCTCTTCTGGCAAGATCTGTGCCACAAGAGGCATGTCTCCACTGAGTGTATCACCAGCCTTCCTCTTCTTTTGGCTCCCAGTTGGGTTTGGATCGTGGGAGGCCCTGAGACACTGAGGGGATGAACAGAAAGTGTCTAATTCTCCCACCGCATTTCATCACAGTTCCAGCACGTCCTTCTACATTATAATTTCTGTCAGCAGACAGCTCCAACTTCCACCAGGTGCTGGTAACAACACCTAGAAATAGTCACCGCCTTCCAGCCTCCTTACCTTAACTCCCTCATGCCTCAAGTTATAGAGCCTAAATCCTCCCCACTTCTCAGCATACTGCCCCTTCACTAAATTCTTTTCTGTGAGGTGCCCACTTCTTAAAATATCCTGATGTTTTATGTGTTTATTTATTGACTGAGAGATCCTAGTTCCGCAACCAGGGACTGAACCTAAGCCCCCTGCATTGAGAGGTCAGAGTCTTAACCACTGGACCACAAGGGAAGTCCCTGTGAGACTCTTATAAATGTGCCAAATATTTCTTTCTGGATCCTAGTTATAGGACCAGTTATCACTATATGATTCTCCAGTCATATTTTCCCCTGCCCTGAAGACACGAAATCTTCACTTTTTAGAATTTACACCAGCACTTTAAAGGCAGCTAATGCAATATCTTGATTTTATCTTGTGTTTTCAGACATTTCTTTAGGAAGTGTTGTAGCCTGGATTTCTTTGGGTTTATCTACTTGGGATTCTCTCAGCTTTTTGAACATGAGGGTTTATGTCTTTCACCAAATTTGGGGAATTTCCAGTCATTATCTCTTCAAATAGTTCTCTGTGTTACTCTGTCTCCTCTCCTTCAGGGACTCCAGCCACCGTTGGTTATCATCCTGTGTGTTCCCCAGGGGGTTATTGTTTTTGTGTTTTTTTTTTTCAGTCCATTTTCTCTCCTTTGTTCAGACTGGGGAAATTCTATTGATCTGTCTGAATACTTGAATTTTAAAAAAGAGAGATGTGAGAAAATCTTATTAGAAATATATGTCTGAGGCATTTCCCTGAAAATTCATAACATACTTTTTTTTCAGAGCTCTATAGACAACTAGATTCTTATTTTCCTGTCATGTTGCCTTTGCAGGAAGTAGCTCCAATTTTATTTCCTTTATTGATCTTTTCACAATCTGTACTGATGTTGTTTACAGGCTTTTAGTGGTTTCTTTTCTGCTTCCTTCCCTGGGGAGCCAGCTTTCAAGGGCAGGGACCATACCTTGCTCACTACTGGTTTGCATAGAGTTGGCTCTCTGCAAATATCATTATGAACAAAAAGTGAATAAACAGAGCTACTACCCCTTATATATCCAAGGAAAAACAACTGGCAGGTCCACATATTTTACTGATGGGGCTGAAGTTGGACCAAGAAAAAGATAACACCCATGTTCACAACCTGGGAATTTTAACCTCCTGGGGTGTGTAACCTCCAAAAAGGGGAGCCCACTTGTAGCCTGTCTTACCCAGATATGCCGAGAAGTCTTAGTAAAATCAAATTTAACTGGTATCCAAAAATTGTTCAGACTAAAAGATTAAAACAAATCTTTAATTCCAGTATGTTGAGGAAAGATGGAAGAAGGTTTAGATTCATTGCTGTTGTTGTGTCCGACTCTTTGCAACCCCATGGACTGCAGCACACCAGGCTTCCCTTCACTATCTCTTAGAGGTTCATTGAGACAGTGATGCTAACTAACCATCTCACACAACAAATTCCTTAAAAGCCTTTCCCCCTAACTTCCTGCCCCATCATTTCCCTTGCTGCTCTCTCCTATATTGCAACACAGTCCACCAGTTCTCCCCATGTACCCCCACAAGTCCCCAAAGCCCTCCTCCACACCAGATGGCATCATAAGTTCCCTCGCCCTTTCTTCTTGCCCTCCTTGACATCATCATTTTTCTTCTTCTCTTGCTCTGCATACATTTTGTATTCTTTTTTTTTTTTCTTTCGGTTCTTCACTCTCCCATCACCCTGCTCTGATAAACAAGGCCAAGAAGCTCCCTGGAGAGGGCAGAATCTTCCTTGCTGGTCAGTTTGAAGAGGAGATCACATTGGTGGAGGCACAAGAAGGGATGCTCACCCTGGAAGGAAAGGGAGGGAGGAGAATGCCGTGCAAGAGAGAGGTAAGAAAAAGCAAAAACGAGTCCCTTCCCCACATCACAGTGACATTCGGACAGACAAGGACAAGATGCCATTGTAACTGTACCTGCTGATTCATTTCACAACTTTGCTTTCTCTCCCCTCCCTAGCCACTCCCCTGTCCTCCTGGCATTTCCCCCTCTCTGTTGTTTGGTCCAACAAGGTTTCAGTCAGGGCTTTCCAGCCTCTGAATGATAAGAACTATGCGCTGTGGGCTCAGAACAGAAACTGCCATTTTATGTCCTCGCTCTGAAGTAAGAAACTTAAAACACAGCCTAGAAGTATTTATCTCACTGTTGAAGGTAATGATGTAAAAAAGCTTAAATGAGGGCTTCCCTTGGCGGCCCACTGGTTAAGAATCTGCCTTGGCTGGGGATATGGGTTCACATCCCACATGCCACGGAGCAGCTAAGCCTGTGCACCACTACTGAGCCCGTGCTCTAGAGCCTCGGAGCACAACTACTGAGCCCACGTGCAACAAATACCAAAGCCTGCTCACCCGAGAGCCTGTGCTCTGCGACGAGAGAAGTCAGTACAGTGAGAAACCTGGGCACCGCAACCAGAGAGCAGTCCCCACTCACTGCAACTAGAGAAAGCCCACAAGTAGCCATGATGACCCACTGCAGCCAAAAAATGCTTAAACAAACTGGCTTCAAGCTATGAAAAAGTAGCAGCAGAGTTTAGGATCCTAGGCTCTGGAGAGTGACTGAGCTATTTCAGCCCCACCACTTAGCAGTGGCCTAAGCCCCTATCCAGATGCTGAGCATCCCTGATGCCAGCTACTCTGTCGGGAAATGCAAAGGATAATATGCTGCCCCAGAGGGGTTCTCTGAGGGTGAAATGAATACTTCAGGTGAAGTGTTAAATCAATACCTGGCAGATAGTCAAGTTCAACAAACTTTAGCTGTTGTCATGGCTGTTGTTGAATCACACATAGGCTGACTGATCTTATCCCAGAAAACAGGGAAGTGTGGGTTTATGAAAGACAAACAGGCCAAAAAGGGCTGGGACCAACATTTGCATACCTATCTAACCAAGGGCCTTATCGAATACCCCTCAACATGTCCTAACTGGCTTTCATTCAGTCTTTGCTCTGGTTTCCATGTGAAGGACAGCAACGTGCAACTTTTCAATCACAGGAAATCATGCAGAATGTAGGGCCCACAAGACACCATGAGTTTCCCCTGGGGCACAGAGGGACAAACAAGCGCTTTGCACACTGAGAGATTACAAGAGCCCACCTTCCAGAGGGGCTGGGCCAATGGGCCCAATGGCCGGGGCACTCATAGAAGATTCCAGTCCTTTTGTTCTCTCAGACTTCCACAGGATTTAAATGGTGGGAGGTGGGGGCGGGAGGGAGGGGCCAGAGAGGGAGGGTGGCCAGCTCAAAGCTGTGAGTAAAGGCGACTTGCTATATTAATCCATGTGATTAATCCAGCATGCTAAGGAAGAGTCTTTACAGAATCGAAACTTGCGTGGTTTTGATCCAGGGAGATTAGAAAACACTGCTGCTTTTACTTGCCAGTGCCTCCTTGGCTTTGTGCTAGAGCTGTATTCTTCGGAGTCCAGTAGGAACAAAGGAGGAAGCATTTCTGTGAGCACGGGGAGCACGGGCACGTTGACAAACGTCCTTCTTCCCCTCCCCTTCTGGGAGACCCTTCCTGAATTTCCCAAGAACTAAGCCCAGGGTTTGTGTTTGCATCATTTCCCTCCAAAAGCCAAACGACTGAAAATTCCACCCCTCCTCCGCCCAGTGAGATTTCTGTCAACCCATGAAAAGTGGTTTTCACCCAGGCCTGGGTGGATGGCAGATCCCACCCCAAGCTCTTTGCAAGACAGTGGTGAGAATGGCGCAGAAGCTTTCAGGATTCCAGTGGGAACCATGGCTTCTTCAGGAGGGGAAGTAGCCTGAAAGCGTCCTGTCAGAATCCGAGAGTTTTCTCACATGTTTTAGTGTGAGAAGAACGGGAGCCTTTGGAAATGGCAGAGAAAGAGCAAGAAAGCCTTCAGGAAATGCAAACTTATCTGGGCAAGGCCCAGTCAGGCTTCATCCACCTCTGGTGGGCTATGAGGCAATTCTGAAGACTGACGTGAGCTACATCTGAGTGAACAATGACATTTTGAAGCCATTTCATCTCTCCTAATTATACTTGGGAAAGTGAAAGTGGCTCAGTTGTGTCCGACTCTTTGCAACCCCAGGACTACACAGTCCATGGAATTCTCCAGGCCAGAATACTGGAGTAGGTAGCCTTTCCCTTCTCCAAGGGATCTTCCCAACACAGAGATCAAACCCAGGCCTCCCGCACTGCAGGCAGATTCTTTACCAACTGAGCTATCAGGGAAGCCCAATTATACTTGGGAGGAGCAAACATAACTATTCTCCAGGAAGCCTCTGGGGTCTATGCTACAGGGGTCTCCAACCTTGGGGAGACTTTTCCAGCCAGTGGATTGTGCTGAAGCCACCCACAGTGCCAGCAGAATGCTGGTGAGGGGTAGCAGTCACAGGAAGCTTCCTGGGGCATGTTTAGGGACTGAGAAGCGCTTCACTCTCAGTTCTAGAAAAAGAGAGAACTATGGTTTGCCAGTGAAGTGGGGAGAGTGAGGAGAACAAGACCCCAGCTCTCCCTCTCCCCTTCCTGACCCTTCTTATAGTTCTCCAGGCCGTGATCCCTAACCTACTGCCAAGACTGACGCCAGCAGACGGTGAGCTCCCAGCTGAATGTCAAGGTCACCCAGCTACTATTGCTACTGCTGCTACTGCTAAGTCACTTCAGTCATGTCCAACTCTGTGTGAGCCCATCCCTGGGATTCTCCAGGCAAGAACACTGGAGTGGGTTGCCATTTCCTTCTCCAATGCATAAAAGTGAAAAGTGAAAGTGAAGTCGCTCAGGCATGTCTGACTCTTCACGACCCCATGGACTGCAGCCTACCAGGCTCCTCCGTCCATGGGATTTTCCAGACAAGAGTACTGGAGTGGGGTGCCATTGCCTTAGTCAGTGTGAAAGTGAATGTGTCAGTCACTCAGTCATGTCCTACTCTTTGTGACCCCATGGACTGTAGCCCACCAGGCTCCTCTGTCCATGGGATTCTTCAGGCAAGAATACTGGAGTGGGCTGCCATTTCCTTATCCAGGGGATCTTCCTGACCCAGAGATTGAACCCAGGTCTCCTGCATTTCAGGGCAGATTTTTTACCATCTGAGCCACCAGGGTTCATAAAAAAGCTGAAAGACTTCACTGTTAGAAATAACTTTACACTCCCCTGACTTTCCTCACTGTTGTTCCCCTGTCCCCAGCATGGTGCTTGGTGCAGAGTCAGCATTTAATAAATATTTGAACTGTGTCATAGAACTCATTGCCCTTTGATAAATTCCTAATGTCTCTACTAAATTATAAGATCTTCAAGGATAATCACATTGACAGATTTATCCATGCGTCCCCCTTCCCCCACCAACACCTAGCAGAACATCCAGAACATGGTAGGTTTTTAGTAAGCGGTGCTTGACTCTGTGGTCTGTGGCACAATCTGCTTACATGCAGTCTTGTCATAGGGATCTCTGGACAGCATGACTTGTGTTTGCACATGTGTGTGTATGTGTTTGTGTGCATGGACAGACACATACTCTTGTCTGCACTTACATCTATACTGGCATACATGTGGGGTTTCCCTGGTGGCTCAGATGGTAAAGAATCTGCCTGCAATGCAGGAGACCTAGGATCAATCCCTGGTTTGGGGAGATCTCCTGGAGAAGGGAATGGCTACCCACTCCAGTATTCCTGCCTGGAGAATTCCATGGACGGAGGAACCTGGTGGGCTATAGTCTATCAGATCATGTACGTATCTTGCTCTGAAAGGAGCAGCCCCAAGGAAAATGAGAAGTGGGAGGCCATAAGTTTTGGCTAGTTATCAACCCTACTATCTGCAATTTTTTAAAAATATATATTTCTATAACATTCTGCTGACTGACCCTCTGGGTTTGCATCGGTTGATTGAAAATACTCAAAAACAGATAATAGGTCATCCGGTCTCCTTCTCCTCTTGCTTTATGGCTCAGGAGACTGATCCAGAGAGGTTAAACAGCTTGCCCAAGGTCACATAGCAGATGATGGAGCCAAGGCCTCACATTCTCTCACCTCCTTGAGTCTCAGCAACCTAGTTTGAGCTCTATGACTCTTGAAAACCTACTTTTGCTAAAGTTACCGAATGGTCCTAGTTATCAAATTAAATGAGCATCCTTAGTACATTTCTTTTTGTCTTTCTTTACTATTTTATGCCAACTCGACTCTCCATCCTGTTGAAACCCATAACCTCCTTTAAACATTGCTAACAGTCATGCTAACGGTCATCAGCCATTTGATGGGGGACAGGCACATTCCAAGAACTTTGTTTTGTGGCCCTTATCCCTCACAATGAACTCTAGGAGCAGATATACGACTGTCCCCATTTTTTAAAATTTATTTGGCTGTGCTGGGTCTTAGTTGCAGAACATGGGATCTACTTCTCTGACCAGGGATTGAACCCGGGCCCCTTGCATTAAGAGAGCAGAGTCTTAACCACTGGACCACCAGGAAAGTCCCATATTTGTCCTTATTTTAATTTAGGAATACTAAGGAGAAGTGAGGATAAGGAACTTGGCCTAGGTCACACAATTCATCCATGGTTAACTTGAAATTTAAACTCAAAAGTCGGCCTGTGGATTGGGTACTTCCCACCACAATTAGGAAGCACCAAGGAAAGTGAGAAGTGGGAGGCCATAAGTTTTGGCTAGTTATCAACCCTACTATCTGCAATTTTTTAAAATATATATTTCTTTTTTTTTTTTTGACTTGTTATTGAACTTTTTTTTTTTTTTTATTAGTTGGAGGCTAATTACTTCACAACATTTCAGTGGGTTTTGTCATACATTGATATGAATCAGCCATAGATTTACACGTATTCCCCATCCCGATCCCCCCTCCCACCTCCCTCTCCACCCGATTCCTCTGGGTCTTCCCAGTGCACCAGGCCCGAGCACTTGTCTCATGCATCCCACCTGGGCTGGTGATCTGTTTCACCATAGATAGTATACAATATATATTTCTATAAGATTCTGCTGACTTACCCTCTGGGTTCTCATCCGTTGATTGAAAATATTCAAAACCAGAGAACAGATCATCTGGTCTCCTCCTCTTGCTCCTCCACAACTGTCAGCTCCTGCCTCTTTCTCACCTTTCTTGGTCACATGCCTTCTCAGTTTCTCTCTCCTTTCGTGTCCCTAAAATATTATCCCTCTGAGTTCCAGTCTCAGCCCTCATTTCTTTTCCCCACTTTTCATCATCTAATCCACTCTCAAGACTTTCTTACAACCCCTGTATGATTCCATAACTTTTTCTCAAGCTCAGACCTCTACTCTAGGTCACAAACAAATAAAAGCTCTATATAAAGGTCTACTTCAATATCTGTATCTACTAAGGTCCACTGCACAGAATGGTGTCCTTTCCTAATTTCTGCTCAGTTCAGTTGCTCTGTCATGTCACTCTTTGCGACCCCATGGACTGCAGCACGCCCGGCCTCCCTGTCCATCACCAACTCCTGGAGTTTACTTCTGCTCAGCTGATAAGAAATTTGGTTTAGATTTATGATATTCCAGTATTTTTTCTCCTCATGCCACTTGGGTTTGGTTTATTTAAGGCAAAAATAGCAAACTAATCCCTCCTTGTTATTTTAACGAAAGGTATATTTGTTGCTTTTAACCAAAGCAACACACACTGCAAGAGGAACATGCCACCTGTCAGCTGAGGCAAGGTCCCAGGTGCTCATGGGGCCAATTGAGACTCCAAAAACTCCTTCTTCATCACTACCATCATCTTGGGCCTGGCAACTGATCCCATGATCATGGTCAGAAATGGAAAATCAAAGGCTGATTTTGATTTTGGCTACAGCCCATGAGGTCGCATAGAGTTGGACACAACTGAAGCAACTTGGCACACACGTAAAATAGACAACTAATGAGAGCATACTGTATAGCACAGGGAACTCTATTCGGTGCTCTGTGGTGACCCAAATAGGAAGTAAATCCAAAACACAGAGGATATGTGTATACATATAACTGATTCATTTCACTGTACAGTGGAAACTAATGCAACATTGTTAAGCAACTCTACTCCAATACAAATTAATTAAAAAATTCCCAGATGATTTGTATATACAATAAAGACATAAAACACACTTTCTAAAGAACAAAATATCTTTCCCATGGTATATGAGGCTGATCATGACCCACCATCTATTTATCCCTTTCCCAAACCCTGATCTCACAGGGCTCTCTCTGTGGTCTGTTTGACAAATTAAGGAACCTGGGGCATCAAAAATCTAAAGAGCCCCTATATATGCTGTCCACAAGAGACCCACCTCAAAACAAGGGACACATACAGACTAAAAGTAAAGGGCTGGAAAAAAATATTTCACGCAAACGGAGACCAAAAGAAAGCAGGAGTCACAATACTCATATCAGATAAAATAGACTTTAAAATAGAGGCTGTGAAAAGAGACAAAGAAGGACACTACATAATGATCAAAAGATCAATCTGAGAAGATATAACAATTATAAATATATATGCACCCAACATAGGAGCACCGCAATATTTAAGGCAAATGCTAACAAGTATGAAAGGGGAAATTAACAATAACACAATAATAGTGGGAGATTTTAATACCCCACTCACACCTATGGACAGATCAACTAAATAGAAAGTTAAAAAGGAAATACAAACTTTAAATGACACAATGGACCAACTAGACCTAATTGGTATCTATAGGACATTTCACCCCAAAACAATCAATTTCACCTTTTTCTCAAGTGCACATGGAACCTTCTCCAGAATAGATCACATCCTGGGCCATAAATCTAGCCTTGGGAAATTCAAAAAAATTGAAATCATTCCAGTCATCTTTTCTGACCACAATGCAGTAAGATTAGATCTCAATTACAGGAAAAAAAACTATTAAAAATTCAAACATATGGAGGCTAAATAACACGCTTCTGAATAACCAACAAATCATAGAAGAAATCAAAAAAGAAATCAAAATATGCATAGAAACTAATGAAAATGAAAACACAACAACCCAAAACCTATGGGACACTGTAAAAGCAGTGCTAAGGGGAAAGTTCATAGCATTACAGGCTTACCTCAAGAAACAAGAAAAAAGTCAAATAAATAACCTAACTCTACACCTAAAGCAACTAGAGAAAGAAGAAGTGAATAACCCCAGGGTTAGTAGAAGGAAAGAAATCTTAAAAATTAGGGCAGAAATAAATTCAAAAGAAAAAATCATAAAAATAGCATAAAATCATAGCAAAAATCAATAAAGCTAAAACCTGTTTTTTTTAAAAGATAAATAAAATTGACAAACCATTAGCCAGACTCATCAAGAAACAAAGGGAGAAGAATCAAATCAACAAAATTAGAAACGAAAATGGAGAGATCACAACAGACAACACAGAAATACAAAGGATTATAAGAGACTACTGACAGCAGCTATATGCCAATAAAATGGACAACCTGGAAGAAATGGACAAATTCTTAGAAAAGTATAACTTTCCAAAACTGAACCAGGAAGAAATAGAAGATCTTAACATGCCCATCACAAGCATAGAAATTGAAACTGTAATCAGAAATCTTCCAGGAAACAAAAGCCCAGGACCAGATGGCTTCAAAGCTGAATTCTACCAAAAATTTAGAGAAGAGCTAACACCTATCTTACTCAAACTCTTCCAGGAAACTGCAGAAGAAGGTAAACTTCCAAACTCATTCTATGAGGCCACCATCACCCTAATTCCAAAACCAGACAAAGATGCCACAAAAAAAAAAAAAGAAAAGAAAACTACAGGCCAATATCACTGATGAACATAGATGCAAAAATCCTTAACAAAATTCTAGCAAACAGAATCCAACAGCATATTTAAAAGATCATACATCAGGACCAAGTAGGCTTTATCCCAGGAATGCAAGGATTCTTTAATATCCACAAATCAATCAATGTAATACACCACAAACAAATGGAAAGATAAAAACCATATGATTATCTCAATAGATGCAGAAAGAGTCTTTGACAAAATTCAACATCCATTTTATAACAAAAACTCTCCAGAAAGCAGGAATAGAAGGAACATACCTCAACACAATAAAAGCTATATATGACAAACCCACAGCAAACATTATCCTCAATGGTGAAAAAGTGAAAGCATTTCCCCTAAAGTCAGGAACAAGGCAAGGGTGCCCACTCTCACCACTACTACCACTACTATTCAACATAGTTTTGGAAGTTTTGGCCACAGCAATCAGAGCAGAAAAAGAAATAAAAGGAATCCAGATAGGAAAAGAGGAAATAAAATGCTCACTGTTTGCAGATGACATGATCTCTACATAGAAAACCCTAAAGACTCTACCAGAAAATTACTAGAGCTAATCAATGAATATAGTAAAGTTGCAGGATATAAAATTAACACACAGAAATCCCTTGCATTCCTATACACTAACAATGAGAAAATAGAAAGAGAAATTAAGGAAACAATACCATTCACCATTGCAACAAAAAGAATAAAATACTTAGGAATATATCTACCTAAAGAAACAAAAGACCTAAATATAGAAAACTATACACTGGTGAAAGAAATCAAAGAGGACACAAACAGATGGCGGAATATACCATGTTCATGGATTAGAAGAATCAATATTGTGAAAATGACTATACTACCCAAAGCAATCTATAGATTCAATGCAACCCCTATCAAGCTACCAATGGTATTTTTCATAGAACTAGAACAAATAATTTTACAATTTGTATGGAAATACAAAAGACCTCGAATAGCCAAAGCAACCTTGAAAAAGAAGAATGGAACTGGAGGAATTAACCTGCCTGACTTCAGGCTATACTACAAAGCCACAGTCATCAAGACAGTATGGTACTGGCACAAAGACAGAAATATAGATCAATGGAACAAAATAGAAAGCCCAGAGATAAATCCAAATACCTATGGACACCTTATCTTCGACAAAGGAGGCAAGGATATACAATGGAAAAAAAGCACCACTCTTTAACAAGTGGTGCGGGGAAAACTGGTCAACCACTTGTAAAAGAATGAAACTAGAACACTTTCTAACACCATACACAAAAATAAACTCAAAATGGATTAAAGATCTAAATGTAAGACCAGAAACTATAAAACTCCTAGAGGAGAACATAGGCAAAACACTCTCCGACATAAATCACAGCAGGATCCTCTATGACCCACCTCCCAGAATATTAGAAATAAAAGCAAAAATAAACAAATGGGACCTAATTAAACTTAAAAGCTTTTGCACAACAAAGGGAACTATAAGCAAGGTGAAAAGACAGCCTTCAGAATGGGAGAAAACAGTAGCAAATGAAGCAACAGACAAAGAATTAATCTCAAAAACATACAAGCAACTCCTGCAGCTCAATTCCAGAAAAATAAATGACCCAATCAAAAAATGGGCCAAAGAACTAAACAAACATTTCTCCAAAGAAGACATACAGATGGCTAACAAACACGTGAAAAGATGCTCAACATCACTCATTATTAGAGAAATGCAAATCAAAACCACAATGAGGTACTATTTCACACCAGTCAGAATGGCTGCTATCCAAAAGTCTGCAAGCAATAAATGCTGAAGAGGGTGTGGAGAAAAGGGAACCCTCTTACACTGTTGGTGGGAATGCAAACTAGTACAGCCACTATGGAGAACAGTGTGGAAATTCCTTAAAAATCTGGAAATAGAACTGCCATATGATCCAGCAATCCCACTCCTGGGCACACACACCAAGGAAACCAGAGCTGAAAGAGACACATGTACCACAATGTTCATCGCAGCACAGTTTATAATAGCCAGGACATGGAAGCAACCTAGATGTCCATCAGCAGATGAATGGATAAGAAAGCTGTGGTACATATACACAATGAAATATTACTCAGCCATTAAAAAGAATACATTTGAATCAGCTCTAATGAGGTGGATAAAACTGAAGCCCATTATACAGAGTGAAGTAAGCCAGAAAGAAAAACACCAATACAGTATACTAACACATATATGTGGAATTTAGAAAGATGGTAACAATAACCCTAAATGCAAGGCAGAAAAAGAGACACAGATGTATAGAACACACTTTTGGACTCTGTGGGAGAAGGCAAGGGAGGGATGATCCAAGAGAATAGCATTGAAACATCTATATTATCAATTGTGAAACAGATCGCCAGCCCAGATTTGATGCATGAGACAAGCGCTCAGAGCTGGTGCACTAGGATGACCCAGAAGGATGGGATGGGGAGGCAGGTGGGAGGGGGGTTCAGGATGCGGAACACATGTAAATCCATGGCTGATTCATATCAATGTATGGCAAAAACCACTACAATATTGTAAAGTAATTCACCTCCAACTAATATAAATAAATGAAAAAAAAAAAATCTAAAGAGGCAATTCCCCATCTTCTCCATCCTGGCCACCCTAGAGCCTAGCACAGTTCCTACCTCACAAGACACATGCTGAATCAAACTGAACTGGATCAATGTACCCTTTAAAACATAGATTTCTGAAATAATACAGCACTACATTCATATTGCATCTTTCATCCGGGTATGGTCTAACCGGAACATAAAGCAATGCATGAAGAAAAGACAGTCAGTGTCATGAGCTAGATGCATCTTACTGCTTCAAACATGGAAGATGTCATCATGGGGCAGGGGAGGTGGGGACATGGTCCTGTCTGTGAAATCCTTGCTGCTCTCAGTTAATTTACTGCCTGAAGTGAAACCCATGCTCTATATATTAAAGCACAACCCCCACCTTTCTTTTGTTTAAGAAGAGCAAACTTTCACCACAAAGATACAAGAACAACAAATATTGATCTTCTTGACGGATGGTACACCTCACGCCACAGGCCACTCAAGCATCTGCTCGTTACCACCCAGCCCTCCCCTTTGTGGGGAAATCGTGCCAAGTGGCCTCCTGTGTTAAGCGACTGCAGATCGCAAATATTTAAAAGAAATAAATTTCTCTGAATGAAAGCACCTTTCTTTGTTCTTCAACCCCCTCTCCTCCCAAGTCATGTTGATTCTGGGGCTCTGCATACTGCCAGCACCTGGACTTTCAATTGTTTGCTTGCCAAGATCGCTGCGGTTTCCTTGCTTGGTTTTAGGAACCATTATAAGTACAGTAGCCAATGAAGGTGTGTTTTCTTTCTCTCCTGGCAATCTGTAGGGGAAGCATGGGCTTCAGGACACCTAGCAGCAACTGTTATTAGAGTGCAAGGGAAGAGGGGTACAAAATTTGGAACTGCTCTGTCTGAGCATTGATCTCCTAGGAGGATGAGAAATGGACCACCGTTGCAGACCAAAAGGAAAGGACTGGATTTCCTCAGTAGCCTTAGTATTTGGCAGAAAAATTTTTAAACCTGGTTTTTCTGAAATCCAAAACCATTCTTTTTTTTTAATTAATTAATTTATTTTGGCTTCATCAGGTATTAGCTGCGGCACTTGGGATCTCGCACTGCATCATGGGTATCTTCCATTATGGCGCAGCAGCTCTCCAGCTGTGGCTCGTGGGCTCTGGAGTGCAGAGGCTCAGGAGCTGTGGCAGGCGGAGTTAGTTGCTCTGAGGTATGTGGGGTTGTAGTTCTCTGACCAGGAATCAAATCCGCATCCCTTGCATTGAAGAGAGGATTCTTAACCACTGAACTACTTCGGAAGTTCCCAGAACCATTCTTTAACTGAGCATGAAGACTTGTAATCAGAAATAAGTATGGAATTCCAGCAAGCAGAAATTCAAATTGAGACTGAGGGTGGCCACTTAAGAATATTACCCCAAGTGTCTAAATATAAATACTGAATAAACCTACTATTTGACATTAAGCATCACCCACCATTCAATGGAGTAGAATGATGCCCCATGTGATCTTGATTGCTACTCTTAATCTCTCCCCACTGAGCTATGTTTCAAGGCAGCATTAGAGTTAAGTAAACTTCAGCCAATCCTTGTGATCAAGTTAGCGTTGATGACAAACTGGGTGTGGGGACAAATGGTCGGTGTAAAGCTTTAGCTTTACTCTTACCCAAAGCTGACTTCTCAAAGTGTTGCAGCCTCTGTTATTACTACCAATGGGAAGGATGTTTGTTACTTTTCATTCCCTATATATCTTTATTCTACTTCCAGAAACAATTATTGGGAATCTACACAGCTCAACATTCAAAAAACTAAGATCATGATATCTGGTTCCATTGCTTCATGACAAATAGATGGGAAAACAATGGAAACAATAACAGGCTTTATTTTCTTGGGCTCCAAAATCACTGCAGATGGTGATTGCAGCCATGAAATTAAAAGACGCTTACTCCTTGGAAGAAAAGCTATGACCAACCTAGACAGCATACTAAAAAAGAGACATTACTTTGTCAACAAAGGTCTGTCTAGTCAAAGCTATGGTTTGTTCAGTAGTCATGTACAGATGTGAGAGTTGGACTATAAAGAAAGCTGAGCACCGAAGAATTGATTATTTTGAACTGTGGTGTTGGAGAAGGCTCTTGAAAGTCCCTTGGACTGCAAGGAGATCAAACCAGTCAATCCTAAAGGAAATCAACCCTAAATATTCATTGGAAGGACTGATGCTGAAGCTGAAACTCCAAAACTTTAGCCACCTGATGCAAAGAACTGACTCATTGGAAAACACCCTGATGCTGGGCAAAATTGAAGACAGGAGGAGAAGGGAATGACAGAGGATGAGGTGGTTGGATGGCATCACCAACTCAATGGACATGAGTTTGAGCAAACTCCAGGAGTTGGTGATGAACAGGGAGGCCTGGCATGCTGCAGTCCATGGGGTCTCAGAGTTGGACATGACTGAGTGGCTGAACTAAACTGACACAACTCAAAATCTTGATCCATACAGTTTAAGTGAGTGATTCCTCTAAACTTCAGGGATAAAACAAATGCTCAGATCTGACACACCAGCACATTACAATGCTATTAGCTGCAGGGTTTGAAGTTCAGAACCAAAGTGATGCAATGAGATTTCATTGGGGCAACCAGGGCCAAGGTTTCACAGTAAGAGACTGCAGGGTCTAGAGTGGCTACAACCATCTCATAAACACAAGACAAATGTCTGCTGACTTTAAATTACTTTTTGGTGAGACAGCTTGAGTTGGGTGAGCTCTACTGCTTTGCCAATTCTGTCTGGTCCTTAGAGACTTGTTTTTGTGATATGAGGATCCAAATGCAGTCTGTGGTCATGGAATAGTCTATTTCACCTTGGGGAAAATGGATCAGTTCTGATAAGGGTTGTGCTGATAAGAATGATGTGCACTTCACCTTGTTGACACATTACCTAACCAGTTGAGCCAAAAAGTCCTAGGTAATTTACTCATTCCAAAAGTGAAAGATAAACTACAAACCCTTACAACTAAAATAAAGAGGTATTTTGGTCTTGCCAACATACAGTGAGCCACAGAGTAAGGAGCTGAAACCAGCCTCCCTTTGAGAGCTGGATTAGGAAGATCACCAAGGAATTACATAACAAGTGTTTTGAATTATATGAAAATCATTAAGCCAGCTTCATTTTCTTATAAAGCCTCCACAAATTATGAGAAATATCAGAGGGAACATGACAAAGCCACTACTTAAACTTAAGATGAAATTCGGATTTACATAGAATGGATTTGCACAGAGCCAAATATTTTTACGAAAATTATTCTATAAAAATCATCAACTCTAGATGTACTAAAATTTATGTTTCAAAATAATCTATCATATTCATATTTCACCCTCCATAAAATACACAGTTTTAACAACAGTTGCATCAGCAGAAAAACTCTCCTGAAAACTGAAATTTATCAAAAGTTATTGGCAATCTTGGCTATCCATTCATATTTAATAGTAAGGCACTAAGAGGCTGACTGCAAACTGTGGACTCACTGGAAGCTTTGTTGATTACTGGGCCTCACTGTGGCATGAGTCAGTTATCCTGCCCTTTCCATGAGAGACTCCTCAATGTCAGGATGTGAGGGTTTTTCTCTGGTTTCTCCAAAGAAGATTCCTCCAAATCCCAGCCTGGGAAATAGTTGCTTGGTTGATGGCACTCAGGGAACAGAACAGGAGAAAGGGTCACTTTCTAAATTTCAGGAATCCCCTGTTTGGAGATCCCACTTTATCTCTGAGCCCAGTGTCCCTCTCTAACTTAATTTTACTGGATAATAAATCTCTTCTTCTTGGAAGGAAAGCTATGAAAAACCCAGACGGTATTCTCAAAAAAAGAGAGATGACTTTGCCGACAAAGGTCCGTCTAGTCAGTTATGGTTTTTCCAGTAGTCATTCATTGATGAGAGAGTTAGACCATAAGGAAGGCTGAGTGCTGAAGGACTGATGCTTTTGTACTGTGGTGTTGGAGAAGACTCTTAAGAGTTCCTTGGACTGCAAGGAGATCAAACCAGTCAATCCTAAAGGAAATCAACCCTGAATATTCATTGGAAGGACCATTGCTGAAGCTCCAATAATACTTTGGCCATCTGATGTGAAGAGCCGACTCACTAGAAAAGACCCTGATGCTGGGAAAGATTGAAGACAAAAGGAGAAGGGGGCAGCAGAGAATGAGATAAGATAGCATCACTGATTCAAGGGACATGAATTTGAGCAAACTCCAGGAGATGGTTGGGGACAGAGGATCCTGGCATGTTAGAGTTCATGGGATCTCAAAGAGTCAGACACGACTTAGTGACTGAACAACAACAAAATCTCTGTCCTGACTCTGGAGGTTGAGCTAAGGAAAAACAGAGCCCTGCATCCAGACTGTCACCAGCCCCTTATTTCAGCCCTGCTTTAGAAAATATGTGACACCTTCGAGTTCCAGTTTTCTTAGAGGTAGATGAATTGACTCACTTCTCCTTGTAGGACCCCTGTGTAGACTTGCCCTGGGAAATCACTCCTCCTGTGACCACTTTTTAACCAACTTCACAACTTTCAAGAAATTGTTGAAAATGCTTCCTTGATATTGTCTCCTCTCTTTGTTTTTTATCCTTGTGGGTGAATGCTTTTGTTTTAAAGCAGTGCTTCCCAATTTTTTAAAAGTCCCAAGGGACAATATATATATATATATATACACATATATATATATATATAAAACACTTGTTGGAAAGTAGTAAAGGCAACTCTTCTTACCCTCAGCCCAGCCCCCACCTAAGACAAATACCTCCATAATGAGTCACTTAAGTCACAGAAGCTTGAACCCCAGACACATTCATCCCAGTCCCTGGTGACCAGAGGAAAAGGAGCATCTACCCCAACCAATGAAACAAAATTGCAGTGAAGACAAAGGGAATAATCTAAAAAAAAACTAACGTACAGTTTGGCAGGACAGTATAACACAGCACTGAAAACCATAGTGCCTGAGCTGGAATCCTGCCCTCCACTTTTTACTGCGTCTCTGATCCCAGGGAAATTGTTCTATCATTCTTGATGTCAATGCCCTCATCTGGAAAACAGGATTTAAGAGTGACTTCTATTGCTATGAATGTTTAAGAGAGAATGTAATTGCAAAGTGCCTAGCACAGAGTTGGTGAGACAATGAGTGGAGGAAATACTGATAAGGGTTAAAATCAAAAAGACAACATTCACAAAGAAAAAAGATAGAGTCTTAGGGAAAAAACATTAAACAGAGAATAAAAGGGATCAGAGCCACAGTTTACAAACACATAAATCCTTAGGCCCCCACCATCCTCAAAAATACAGAATAGATGGATAGAGATATATAACATATAAAACAGGATATGCGTATAAATATATATATAATATATTTAAAAGAATATATACACATATAGTGGAGAAGGAAATGGCAACCCACTCCAGTATTCTTGCCTGAAAAATTCCACGGACAGCGGAGACTGCCAGGCTACAGTCCATGGGGTCGCAAAGAGTCAAATACGACTGAGCCACTGCACACACTTACATACAAATATATATTTGTCAATAGCTTCTGAGTTCCTTTTATGTGACAGAGGTTCTAAGAGTTAGCTTGTTTTCAGGAGAGGAACAAATTTACTATCTCCACTTGGTTATTAATTAGCCCTTCAAATGAGATCAGGCATTCTCCCTTATTGTTAGCTCTCTTTTTATAAGACTATAAATAAAAGTACAACCCGTCTCCCATCTCATCATCTGCCTCACTCAGATGCCAGCCCACACATTATTCTCTGTGGGAAAAAAGTTCATTGTGAATATTTCATATTAAATTGTTGAGGGATGTATATGTGTGCAGGGCCAGACCATCACACACTTGTAACTACGTACTCCAGTGTGTCAAAGCAAAAAAATTACTAAAGTAGGAGACACTAAATAAAAGGTCAGTGGCTTTTGGATAGCTATGGGTACATATGTTATTAAACCTACAAACATTGCTTCTCAAGAAAATATAAAGTTCCTTCCAGGTTCCTGTTGGTGTTTGGGGTTTAGATCGTACTTGGACAAAGGAATCATAATTCAATTATCCAATGATTTATTACAAAACACTTTGCCCACACTGGCTATTCTGATGTGTAAACATCAGAGTATTACACTCTCTCTATCCCAGGCTTCGCATTTCAGATTTCATTAGCCAATAAAGCCAGGTTTATTTATAATAAAGTTAAGCCCTTCAAACCACTGACCATGGAAACCAGATTTTGAAATAATTCAGATTTGTGTTTCTGTTCTTTCTAATTAAGGGTAATATCGGGAAGCACAGACAGTGGGTAGCATTGTTGGAGCACCATGGATTTAAGCAAGAAAATCTGATTATCAGCTCATGTCAGAAGCCAAGCGATAATGCAGCTTAGCATTCGTTTGGGTTTTCTCTTTGGCCAAAGATAATTACCGTTCGTGAGGCCTTACGTAAGTGTATCTAATATCTGGGGCCCTAAAATTTATGAATAGCAAAAGCACACAATAGGCAAAGAAGAATTACTGTATTTATTATTTCTATGGCTTGTTCCACCATGATAATTTTGTTATCTAGCAGTCAAACCTCTAAAATCAAAGTATAATTTCTTAAAGGACAAGAAGTTAGCTATGCTGGCAAGGTTTTCTGCCCAATTTCCTCTGATGAAAGTTTTTTATACCAAATTAGAAGTAGAAGAGCCAGAATTTTAAAAGGAAATTTACCAAAGGGGATTCAGAGTTACCTACTGAGGTCATTGCACAAACAGATGTTAAGCTTCTGCAGTGAGATTTCTTTTTTCATAAAGTGTAATTTCTTAAACCTGTGCTGTTGATAATAAATGCAATGCTTCCTACCAAACAACACCAAAAGATGTGTAAGATGTAAAACAGTTCTTGGCAAAGAAGATGGTGTCTCAGAGAGTACTGCTGTGTTACAAACAACTTGAGTACACATCACATAGAATAAATTTGGGAAACCCAGAGGGGAAAAAAATTACTGGAACTAGGGATTAAAAGTTTGATAAAAGCAGGTCTAATTATGAGGATGAATAGAATACCAAGTTGTAAAATTGCCAAAATAAGTATGCCGAGATCCACCAAAAGATAAGGATACAATTGCATTTGGAAGAAAAAGATAGCGTGATTCTCCCTAACTGTAGTTTATTTTTTAGGAATATGTTTTATAATTTGTTTACTACTCATTATATGCCACCAGTAACTAACACTTTATGGAGTATCTACTACAATGTCCTAAACACTTTTGACATCCTTAACGCCTCAACTCTTCCCAGTAACCAGTGACATCATTATTTTATCCTCCCCATTTTACAGAGGAGGAAAATGAGTCACCGAGAGGTTAAATAAATTTCCCAGCTGCCTTCCACTACTCTCAAACTTACATAAAACATGTTGTTGATGAAATCCACCCTGGTAATTAGATTTGGCTTTATATATCAAACTTCTAACCTCTAGTTCAGACAAATTTTCCCCTTCAGGGTCCCAAAATCTATTCTATGTGACACTGGGTTGGCCAGAAAGGTCGTTTGGGTTTTTCCATAAGTTGGTATGGGAAAACCCAAACAAATTTTTTGACCAACTCAATATACACTCAGGCTGCCCATTTCACAGCATTTTACAGCAATGCTCACTGTAATTCCAACCTGAAGGAACTGGCGTGTCAAGACCCATCAGAGCAGCTCCACTAGCTCAGGCTCCAAGCACCAACTCTCCATCCTTGGGCAAATCACCCAACTCTCTGCTGAACCAAAGTCCAATGGGAGCAGTGTCATTGACAGGATAATGACCGGTGAAGGTAAGGTCAAAGCCAAAGCTCTTACGATCTGAATCTAGAACACTCCCCGCACTCCCCCACTCTGCTCCCGAGCTCTCACTTGCAACCCAGGCTTATTTGAGGTGGGTGGGAGGAAGGCGAAAGCACAATCGGGGTAACAACAATGGTGACAATGGCAACAGGTGTAACAGTAAGAAAGAGACATGCTCTTCAGCACAAAGAAGCAATGTGTGCCGTGGATCTCAGCACGCACCCCGGAGCCAGGCTGCCCAGGCCCGATCCTGGGTCTCCCACTTGGGCAAGGGGCTTTCCTTTCCTTTGCCTTCACTTTCTCACCTGTAAGATAAGGATAACAGCAACTCTCATCTGGTAAGATATTTATGACAATTCAATGACAATATTCATAGAGAATTCATAATAGCCAGGTGGAGGGTCACCAACATGTATTAATGCCTATACCTATTGGAGAGTTATGGGTAGTAATACAACGAACTGTTCAGTGACAGGTGCCATCAACTCATTGGTTATTTTACTGGGAAGTTAAAAGATAGAGTCATGACTTTTCTTTGTTTCTACTTTTTATCCTGATGAAAAGTTAGTGATTTTTTTTTCTGCCTTGGCCAGAGAACTGGAACAGGACTTTGTGCTTCACGATTTATGTGGCCAATTTCATCTACTTCTGTTTTTACATTTTAGTAACAAAATGTTCTTTCGAGCACTGTAGAATCATAATAGACTATTGAGACTTTAGGATTTCATGAGGACTGCTTTATGGTGTTCATGAAGACACTAAGGCAGAAGTAGCAGAGGAGAAAATAGTCAAGTCATTAGGGGCCATGAAGAAGGAAGGAAGAAGCTACAGATGAGCAGTGGGCCTCCCGCCCCCAAATCCATGGCCTCTACTCTTCCTCTGACACTAGAGAGATAAAATAAGGAAGAAGAATAAATATAGCAGGAGTGCACCTAAACCTTCGTGGCAGCCATTCTAATGAGTGTGACATGAAGAAGGAAGGAAAGAAAAGAAAATGAACAAAGGAAGAAAAAGAAGCTAGGGAAGCTGGTTCAAAATGGGTCATGTGGCTATGCACAGCTGCATGGGATAGAAAGTAGTTGAGAGGGTGACTCAGATTCAGTGACTGAAGAAGCGGATGACCAATATCAGTGCCCAGGCATGGCGGTCCCTTCAGTGTCTGGCTAGAAGCGTCAGTGATGCACCATTAAGGAGGCACAGGTACTTCAGAGCAAATTCGCCAGTAGTTCTCTTCTCATCTTTCATGTTTGCTTGGACTACTGTTTAGTCGATTTCCCCATACTTTACCTTTCCTCTTGTATTTTTTTGTTCCTATCATTTTGCTTTATATTCTAGGAGATTTTCCACAACTTTTTTGCAATTTTCTGTTAAATTATTGACTTTCAGTAGGCATATGTTTGATTCTTGAACTCTTTCTGTTTGCTGACTGCTTATTTTTCCAAGACATAGTTGTTCCTATTTTATGGATTTTCTCAGAATCTCCCAGAGGACATTAATTAGGTATCTTTTTAGAGTGAAAATTTCTTTCTGGTTTCTGAAATATGCTCGTTTCTTCTAATGCCAGTTTTTCTATTGAATCTTCTTGGTCCTTTTGTGCAATTGCTGTTGTTGTTCAGTCACTAAGTTGTGTCTGACTCTTCACAGCCTCCTGGACTGCAGCACGCCAAACTGCCCTGTCTTTCACTGTCTCCCAGAGTTTGTTCAAACTCATGTCCATTGAGTTCAGTGATGCCATCCAACTATCTTATCCTCTCTTGCCCACTTCTCCTCCTGCCCTCAATCATTCCCAGAATCAGGGGTTTTTTCCCAATGAGCTTGCGCTTCGCATCAGGCAGCCAAAGTGTTGGAGCTTCACCTTCAGCCTCAGTCCTTCCAGTGACCATTCAGGCTTCCCTGGTGGCTCGGTTGGTAATGAACCTGCCTGCAGCCCAGGGTTCGAGCCCTCGTCAGGAAGGTCCCCTGAAGAAGGGAATGGCTACCCACCTCAGTATTCTTACCCGGAGACTCCCATGGACAGAGGAGCCTGGCAGGCTACAGTGCATGGGGTCGCAAGGAGTCAGACACGACTGAGCAACTAACACTTTGTGCAATTGGTTTGTCTTAAAATCTGCCAGTCCTTGATATGATGGCTCAAAGCCTAGCGAATGGGCTTCCTCTCTCTTTTTGCCAATGTTTATTCTCCTATTAGAAGATTCAGGGCTATCCCTCAAGGACCGTGATCTCGATAGACACTGTCAAAGCATGTGAACTGAATGGCTTCTCTATCGGTCTGGGTGAGCTGGCTGTAGCTCTTCCAAATGTCAGAACGCGAGGGCTTCATTCTAAGACACGGATTCCCATACTAAGAGTCTAGTCCTCCTCCTACAAACTCTCACCTTCTTTACAAAAAATACCCTCCGGTTTTGTTTTGTCCTGAAGAGAAAACCCTGCCTGCAAATCATTCCTGGCCCCTCATCGTCCCCTGAGGGTGGAATGCCTTGCCCGATTGGAGAATGTGGAGGAAAGAACTGAGTATTTGGCTCAGCAAACACTCCCCCTTCATCTTCAGGGGTCTATGGAACACAAGTGGCTCCCCTGCACCTTTAGACGTGAGGTTAGTTATCAGAAAGCATCTGCTGTCCCCCAGCCCACAGGGGAATCTGTCATATAAAGTGCTGCCATGGAGCCTCAGGCAAGCCGGCCATCCTGCAAATCAGAAGACAAAGCCCATTTTTGGTACACACTTAAATCACAGTCCCACCCTATCTGGTGTTTGACCTCTTGCAGCAAATATTTCTCTCTCTCTTTCTGCTTCAAAATTCATGCAAAGAGTTAAAAAAAAAGAAAGAAAGAAAGACAGACTTATACATTGATTCCTCAGATTTCCCCAGTAGGAACATTTGTCTGGGTTTTGCTTGGTTTGGAGTTTTGTGTTTGTTTTATTTTACCTGGTTTTATTTTCACTTTTGTTTCCTGGTCTATTCAGTATCAAACCAACTCTTCACATCGTGGGGAGGAAATTCTCCACTGGGAGGCAGCAGCCAGTAGAAACCGAAGGGGCAGACAGACCCTCCAGCTTCTGCCCAATCCTTTGTTGTTTAGTCGCTCAGTTGTATCCAACTCTTTGTGACCCCATGGACTGTGGCCCACCAGGCTTCACTCTCCATGGGATTCTCCAGGCAAGAATACTGGAGCAGGTTGCCATTTTCTTCTCCCGGGGATCTTCCCAATCCAGGGACTGAACCCGGGTCTCCTGAGCATCTCCTGCATTGCAAGCAGATTCTTTTACCACTGAGCCACATGGTACCAGGCAAAGGTTTTTCTTTCCTAACCTATAGAGATACCTTAGTTGCTATTTTCCAAACCCAGTTCTCTAGACTCATACAGATGCTATGAACACCTATAATGTCCTTTCTGCAGTTTGAAGACGGAAAAGCCCTTCCTGATATGCCACCTAGACTGCTTGTGAGGAATTAAACCATTCAGTGACTTAACTCTGATCTGCCCTTTCATCTGTGCACTATTCCCTTTCCAAGAGCCTTAGTGCAACTATTTAAACTTGTTAAGCATTACATTAGAAGCAGATTTCTCCACAATCTTAGATTTTTAAAGCCTTTTGAGGCAAGAAATGTAACTGCAGCTTGGGACAGTTCTTCCATTTAAGAAAAATACTGCTATTCAATTCATAAGAAAGACAACCTGTATCACTAAATATATCTGTTTTCTAAATTATAAAAATAAAGAATGCTCACTCCAAAAGTCTTAAACAGTAGAGAAGGGTATGCTGATTTTATCACTCTCAAGAGCCAAGCAACACTGCAAAAATGTTCTGGGGTTGCTTTCAGTAAATTTTGATGCATATATAGCGCTGTTATATACATGCTTTTCTTTTTTTTTACACAAATGAGATCATAGTGCAACCCAGATAAAGCTATGTCACTTCATGGTCCACTTCAGTGTAGGTGTCACAAGAAAGCAAGCCCAAATTCTATATCCAAAAACTGGTTGGAAAGTATAATGTATAGACTAGCAAGTCAAAAAACACATATCACTGCCCCCCAAAAAACTCCATTTTAAAATCTAAAGACTAAAAATTAACCAGTCACTTCATGTTTTTAGCAAACACACTTGCCATTGTGTGGGGCTTTATTGTCCCCCCAGTGAATAGAAGCCTTTAAAAATGTATACGCCTAGAACTGAATACCGTGTCAAATCTATTGGCACTGCATGTTTAAACACCTGCATGTCATCATCAGCCCTTCATAATATTGTTAAACAATAATTACACTTATGATGAGTAATGAATCCAAATATATTCTTCCTTGAGGTGTACTCACTCTTGTGTTGTAAGTAACCCATTGGTAGAATATGAAAGCTACACAGGTAAAACTGGATTCACAAATAAATTCATAAATGCTCAATAAAGTTTTTAAATGATTAAAATGAGCTGAAATGATGTCACCTTCTTCACTAGAGAATTCTGGACTTATTTTCCTGAGGACAATGGATTTCATCATTTCTGTTTACCAGAGTTCTAAATTTCACTTGTCTAATCAGATTTAAACCACTCCCCCTCCCCCAAAAAAGCAGTTTTACTTTGAAATCTGATGAAGTTTAGCTTGATTTTTTTTTTCATATTTGAAGTGAAAATGAAAACTTGAGATACATGTTAAGCCTGACTTTGTTTAAAACCAATAAATTTGCTGATGGATTTAGAGAGAACTTCAGAGGAAATAATTCACCTACTTCTCAAGCCAGAAAGATGACAACATGCCAATCACTGTGATCAAAAAGGACCAGCCTTGTGAAAAAGAGAGATTCAAATATAAAGCGCACTAGTCAGAAGAAATGCTAGTAAAAGCTAATGTATGTAGCTGGCTTTCCATGCACGCAAGGCACAGTGCTAGGCACTTGACATTGAACTCACTTAACTCCTACAATAACCTTATGAGGTTGGTGCTATTATTTCCCCATCTTCCAGACGAGGATGCTGAGGCATAGAAAGATGAGACTTATCTCCCACGTCACAGGCCAAAAAGCAGCAAAGCCAAGATTTGAACTCAGGATTTCTGCCCTCGGGATCTGTCTGTATAAGCAGTACCCTTTACCATTTATTCAGTTTCCACCCACTCAAGCCACAGCCTGAAAACAGGTACCAGTACCCTCAGCATCACATTTCTAAGTAATCTGGAACACAGTAATCCAAAACCCGGTGGTAGTTCCAAACTCTTCTCTATAAGTGAATTGACCCCTTGAAATTCCATCTTGTCCTGACCCCAGGTTATCTCTGGCTTATTGATATGGACTTACCCCTCCTGTCTCAATACTCTAAGCCCTGAAACTCATCTGATCAATGTCACACACACCGTAGTAAGGGAGGTTACTCAAATACTGGCTAAGTGTTCAAAGTCCCTGCCACTTATCATCTTCCTGAACTTGTCATGAATATGAGCCTTTGGTCCTTAGGCATAAAGTTTATCACAAAAGAGGGTTACCATGAGCCAAAATATTGCAACCGCTCTTGCAATATGGGACTGCTTAGAAGACACAGAATAAGCTGAAGTCACACCCACTCTTTTCAGCTGTTTTTTGCTGCAGCTGTCATGAAGTGAACCAGCTCCGAAGTGGGTTGAACTTCCACACACATTGGAGTGTTGACTGAGCCTCCAGGTGTTAGATCTGGGAAGGAGTCCTGAGGATCAGGCTGGGCTGCCCAGGTACCCCTCCCACAGAACCCCAATCTCCTGGAGGAAATCCACACCTGCTAGCTTCTTCAGCTCCAAGAAGTCAGCCGGAATGGTCCTGTTAAACCTAAGTCACATCCAACCACTCACAGCCCTGCAGTGGCTCCTCATCTCGTTCAGAGTACAATCCTCGATGACTTCCTGGTAGACTGAACAGGATCTAGGACCAACACCTCCCACCCCCCGCCCCCCACCATGACTGCTTTGAACAATTTGAGACATTTTTGAGCATGAGAGGGGAGCCTACTAAGAGTTACTCTGGAAACACGACAGGTGTAAACCTGGACTGTCCAAGGCAAATAGGGATGTCTTTCATGGAATGAAAGTCACAGACCTTCCCTTGAGTGCCCCTCTTATTCCTCTCCTACCTTCATGGATTCATTTGCCAAGCCATCCAACTGGTTTCTAACCCTAGTGTCACAAAAGAGGTTGACCTCAGATCCAGGGAATTTGCTGAGGAGTCCACTATCCCTGAAGACAGGAGGCCCAGAGAGGTCGTGAGGTTCAGTCTAAACTTAGGCAGCACATGCTGAACTCACCTGCACTCCCAGCTGCCCTGTTTTCACATCTTCTTGTATCTCAGGTCTCTCTGGGGCCATTTTGCTCTTTCTCGAAACAGCAGTTTTAGAAATTCCTTTCATTATGGTCTGTTTGTGGTGAAATCTCTCTGTTTTCACTTCAACTCTCTTTATTTAATCCCCATCCTTGAAAGATCATTTCGCTAGTGACTCAAGGTTAACTTATTCTCAGCACATTAACGATGTTATTTCAAAGTCTTTGGCCTCCAGCATTGGTGCTGGAAATTCTACTGCTGGTCTAATTTTCATTCCTCTGTACATGTCTTTTCACTCTCTTACAATTGCATCCTCAGTATCTCACACAAGATTAACATTTGTACCACTTATAGAGCACCTACCAAGTTCCAGGCATAGTTTTAAGTGCTTTGCATCATTTCATCTTTATTTTTTATAGTTACAAATATTATTTTTATAATTTTTGTAATTATTAAATTATAATTATACTGTAATATAATTTTTATAATTACAAAAATATACAAAACTGAAAATTTATACCATTTTAGGCACTTTGAGTATATAATTCAGTGGCATTAAGTAGGTTCACAATTTTGTGCAGTAGTCATCACGACTAATCCCAGAAAATTTTCATCATCTCAGAGACTCTATATTCAATAAGAGATAGCCCTCCCTTTAACTCCTTCCCTCAGATTCCCTGACAAATTCTACTTTGTGTCTCTCTGAATTTGCCAACTCTAAATACCACATATAGGCGGAATCATGCAATATTTTTTTTAACCTAGAATACTATTTCCAAGGTCCATTTATGCTGTAGCAAACATCAAAATTTCATTCCTTTTATAGCTGAGTAATATTCCACCATATAGATATACCACATTATGACTATCCAGTCATCAATTGATGACACTGGGTTATGTCCACATTTTGACTGTTGTGAATAGTGCTTCTATGGATACTGGCATACTTGTGTCTGTTTGAGTCTCTGTTTTCAGTTCTATACCCCACAGTGGCTTTTTCCTTTACATTCCCACTAGCAGTGTACAAGGGTTCCAGTTTTCCCACATCCTTACCAGCACTTGTTATTTTCTGTTTTTTCAATCACAGCCATCCTAATGAGTATGTAGAACTATCTCACTGTGGTTTTAATTTGCATTTCCTGCATTGCAAATGGTGTTGAGTATCTTTCCAAATGTTTGTTGGCCATTTGTATATATTCTTTGGAGAAACATCCATTCAAGTCACGTGATCATTTTTTAATCCAATGATTTGTTTTCTTGCGTTGAGTTGTAGGAGTACTTCATATGTTACCCAGGCATTTAAAAAAAGGATGAAATAATGCCATCTGCAGCTTGTTATCATTTCTGTAGGATCCTGACTTGCCAGATATCATCTGGGGCAATTAATATTATTTTTTCCAAAGCAAGTGAATTCTCATCTCTTTTCCTTTCAAACTTTTATATTGGGTATTAGAAAAGCTAGACTTAAATATCTGCAGAAGCACTTAGTTGAATATAAAAGGTGTCCTCAGACCACCTTGGTCATAGAGGATTAACCAGCTACTGAAAATCAGAGAGGAGACAGAGAACAAGCTTGCTACCTGGTATGCTGAGATGAAGACTCTCTACTTTCGAAATTACTCTCATAAAAGGTCTGAAAATGCCCTCCTTTCCTAATCCAGCACACTTACTCCTGCTGAGAAAATGATCCTATTTTCTAGAACACAAGTCTTAGGACCTGCCCTAACTTCACCTACTCCTTACAGCCCTCAGTTCACCCAGCCACCTCTGGTTCATTCGTTCAAATATCTGTTTTAGTACTTGCTATGGAAAGGATGCATGTGAGGGTTACTGATCTGTTTATGACCAATTCTCATATCTTTCTCCACATGAAACAACTATAGCTTGTATACAAGACTTGAATAGCACATAACTTTAAAATACATGTTTAATGCACCATCACTGATTTGACTATGATCTGAAATGTGAAACCAACTGAAGCATACATTTCAGAAGACAAAGTATTTTTTTCACAAATCCTAACAAGTGATGCTTAAAATTCTCCAAGCCAGGCTTCAGCAATACGTGAACCGTGAACTTCCAGATGTTCAAGCTGGTTTTAGAAAAGGCAGAGGAACCAGAGATCAAATTGCCAATATTGATTGGACCATCGAAAAAGCAAGAGAGTTCCAGAAAAACTTCTGCTTTATTGACTATACCAAAGCCTTTGACTGTGCGGATCACAATAAATTGTGGAAAATTCTGAAAGAGATGGGAATACCAGACCACCTGACCTGCCTCTTGAGAAACCTGTATGCAGGTCAGGAAGCAACAGTTAGAACTGGACATGGAACAACAGCCTGGTTCCAAATAGGAAAAGGAGTATGTCAAGGCTGTATATTGTCACCCTGCTTATTAACTTATATGCAGAGTACATCATGAGAAACGCTGGGCTGGAGGAAGCACAAGCTGGAATCAAGATTGCCAGGAGAAATATCAATAACCTCAGATATGCAGATGAAACCAGCCTTATGGCTGAAAGTGAAGAAGAACTAAAGAGCCTCTTGATGAAAGTGAAAGAGGAGAGTGAAAAAGTTGACTTAAAGCTCAACATTCAGAAAAGTAGGATCATGGCATCCAGTCCCATCACTTCATGGCAAAGAGATAGGGAAACAGTGGAAACAGTGGCTGACTTTATTTTGGGGGGCTCCAAAATCACTGTGGATGGTGATTGCAACCATGAAATTAAAAGACACTTACTTCTTGGAAGGAAAATTATAACCAAACTGGACAGCATATTAAAAAGCAGAGACATTACTTTGTCAACAAAGGTCCGTCTAGTCAAGGTTATGGTTTTTCCAGTGGTCATGTATGGATGTGAGAGTTGGACTGTGAAGAAAGCTGAGCGCCGAAGAATTGATGCTTTTGAACTGTGGTGCTGGAGAAGACTCTTGAGAGTCCCTTGGACTGCAAGGAGATCAAACCAGTCCATCCTAAAGGAGATAAGTCCTGGGTGTTCATTGGAAGGACTGATGTTGAAGCTGAAACTCCAATACTTTGGCCAGCTGATGCGAAGAGCTGACTCATTGGAAAAGACCCTGATGCTGGGAAAGATTGAGGGCAGGAGGAGAAGGGGACGACAGAGGCTGAGATGGTTGGATGGCATCACCGACTCAATGAACATGGGTTTGAGTAAACTCCGGGAGTTGGTGATAGACAGGGAGGCCTGGCGTGCTGCAGTTCATGGGGTCACAAAGAGTTGGACATGACTGAGTGACTGAACTGAACTGAACAACTATCTTCCAACAATGCTACCAAGAAAGGCTCTAGCAAAGCAAAGGGAAACAAGCAACCAGGTGTGGGGTGAGTGAACAGCCAGTCCTGGATCTGGATGGAATCCAACCTCCGAGCTTGACTCCCAACCATGGCAGAGCAAATCCTATCCAGTGTGGAGCTGTGGGCAGGGAAACAAGGCTATTGGGGGCAATGGGACAGAGTAGAAGCTTCAAGGCCAAAGCAAGGTCATTCTGCGAACAACAGCTAAACATGGCAATAGAAAAGCAGGGTCAGAGACTCACCTGGGTCTCTCCAGCACCTGCAGAGCACTCAGCTCATTCATTCATTTATTCAACAATTGCCAACTGGATATTCAAACAGATAGAAAGCATCTACCATGCACCACACATACTGTCCGGAGCTGAGGATCTAACCAAGACAGACAGTCTGGGCCCTGTGCTTAGGAGCTCACATTTAGCACGCAGCAGACACAGAATCAGGATTTGTTGAAATAACTGAGACAATGGCTGAATCAACAATCCTCTTTTTTCTAGTAAGATACCTTCATCTGCCACACTATGCAGTAAAAAGAATGACAATCTCAAATAAGTTGTCACAGTGTTGGTCAAGATAATTGAAATTCATTGAGAAGACTTCTAAAGATTTTATATATATATATAAAGCTACTTATATAAAAAATTTATACCCACTATTATTAACAATAACCTTCGTGTAAAATAGAGGCTTCCCCAATAGACCAGTGGGTAAAGAATCCACCTGCCAATACAGATGTGGGTTGATCCCTGAGTCTGAAAAATCCCCTGGAAAAGGAAATGGCAACCCACTCCAGTATTCTTGCCTTGAAAACTCCCATGAACAGAAGAGCCTGGTGGGCTACAGTCCAAAGGGTTGCAAGAATCAGACATGACTAAGCAACTAAGGTTGCTTGCTTGTTGTGTATAATGTTTCTTGACATTATTTAAAGATATACAAATCATGATTAGACATAAAAAAATAATATTCACTTCTTTATTTCATTCATTTTTTAATTTGATGCAGTATGTATTTATGATATATTTTGTCCGACTGTTTGCAACCCCATGGACTGGAGTCTACCAGGCTCCTCTGTCCATGGAATTCTCCAGGCAAAAACACTGGAGTGGGTAGCCATTCTCTTCTCCAGGGGATCTTCCTGAGACAGGAACTGAACCTGGGTCTCCTGCATCACAGGCAGATTCTTTACTTTCTGAGCAACCAGGGATAACCAATTTATAAATACATTATAACACAGTTCATAGAATGCTAATGAATGGAGTAATACACATATGTAAATAAACTGGAGACAGTAAGTAAGTAAGTGGAGACAGCCACTCAATTTATTTTTTCATTGTTAGGAGTTTGCAGTTAAAATTTGGACACCATTGTTTTAGATCCTTTGGCACAAACTAATGGGTAACTCCAAACTGATTTACTTAGCAGAGCTCCAATCCTGCATGTTCCATCCAACCAGGTTTCTCTAGTTCCGAGGCAAGTGGGGCTGAGAACTGGAAGAAGGGAGGGAGCAAGGTGCATTCCAGGTAGACAGAACAAGAAGTGCAAAGGGCCCGGGAGCAAAGTGGGCTTGAAAGCTGGAGTAGAGAGAGGCTGGAGAAAAAGAGATGTGTGATGAGGCTAGGAAGGTAGTTGGGTCCAGATGGTGCAAGGTCTTAGAGCCATAATAAAGACCTTGGATTGTACTGAGAGTTAAATCAAACCCTGTTCGAGGTTTGTAAGCAGGAAAATGACATATAATATTTTTGTTTTTTGAAACATTGCTCAGTCCTTCAATCCAGATTTGATGTGAAATACACTTTTATTCAATGGACATGAGTTTGAGCAAACCCTGGGAGATGGTGAAGGACACGGAAGGCTGGCGTGCTGAAGTCCATGGGGTTGCAGAGTCAGACACAACTGAGCGACTGAACAACAAAATACTTTTACCGCCAACTATCTGACTTGTCTGTCTATGTCTCAAGTGGAAGTATTTCTGTGACTTGATTTATCCACACAGCATCAGGTTATTGAGATTTATCCTTGATGGTATGTGTAGCTTTAACTCATTCCTTTAAATTTCTTGCAACAGTCCTTTGTATAAATATGCTGCAGTGTATTTATCCATTCTCCTGTTAATAGACAGGTATGTCTTTTCAGTTTATCATTACCAAAAATTAAGGCAACAAAAACATTCTTCAGTGTCTATCCCTGAGTACACATAGTCTCTAAATTCACAGCTGATGGGAATTGTTGGGACAAATGTTTGCATTCTACTACTATGTTAGCTCATGAATATGCTCTCCAAAGTGATCCCACAGCAGCGAGTACAAGACTTCTTATTTCTCTATACATTTGCCAACAGTTGTTAACTTAAGATCTTATAATTTATGTCAACTGATAGATACAAGTAAACCTAAACATCAATTAGCACATTTATTGGATATTCAGCTTTCCTGTTTGTGAATTGTCAATTCCTATCCTGTGCTCATTTTTCTACCCCATTATTTACCTTTTTCTTACCAACTGCTATGAATCCTCTGGATATTCGAGATACCAATCCTTTGTTAGTATTTACTTTCTGAATATTTACTGTTAATTCATCTTTCCAAACTGAGTGAAAAAAATTTTGGTGAAAAATAAGTTCAGTTTTAAGGTAGTAAAATTTATCATTATACTGTTATTCTTTTTTTTAATTTATTTACTTTTATTTGGAGGATAATTGCTTTACAATATTGTATTATTTCTGCCATACATAAGCATGTATCAACATACTTTCAAAGTTTGTGATTTACATTCCTTGCTGAAGAAAACCTTTCTAAACATTTAATATCACAAAAATATTTTTATTTTCTTCTGAAAGTTATTCCTTTCATATGTGGGTCACAAAATCATCCAAGATTTACTTTTCTATATGCTATGAGAGATGATCACTGGAAAAGACCCTGATGCTGGGAAAGATTGAAGGCAGGAGGAGAAGGGGATGACAGAGGATGAGATGGTTGTATGGCATCACCGACTCAACGGACATGAGTTTGAGCAAGCTCCAGGAGTTGGTGATGGACAGGGAAGCCTGGCGTGCTGCAGTCCATGGGGTCGCAAAGAGTTGGACACGACTGAGCGAATGAACTGAACCGAACTGATGAAAGATGCATTAGGGAATTCTTCCTTTTCCCACCAGTATCTAATGTCCCTTCTCATATATAAGATTTACATATCCTATCCTGTTTCATTGGTCTATACTTGATCCAATAGCTCATTGTCTTGTATCTTTATGAAAGTGTTGATAGCTGATAGAAGTTCCCATATTTTCTTCTTCATAACTCTTTTATTTATACTTAGTCTTTGATCTTCCAAACAACTTGTAGGATAAGCTCTTGAATTTCAACAAAAACACTGTGATTATCTCTCATTCCTTAGCTTAGAGTCTCTTCCTTAATTCAGGTCCTCCTTTAATCATTAAGTATTTAATAACCTTTTGTACTTCTCTCCATATGTGTCTTAAAAATATTTCATTACATTTATTCCAAGCTAATTGGTAGCTTTGGTTTCAATAATTTGGAGATAATTTTCAAAGTATATAAACAATATTGTCCTTTTCTCCAACTCCTGTACTTCTCACTCACTCAACTGCCATGAACCTAGTCCCAGCCACCACTGGAGCATTCTAGTAACTTCCTGCTGGGACTCAAGGTCTCTTATTTCCCCAACACTTCATCATATGCAAACAGCCAGAGAAACGTAAAAAGCAAATCAGATCATTGCATCCCCAGCCATAAAATAAACTCTCATATGGCTTCTGCCTTACAAGCAGAACAAAATACAAGCTCCCTTCATTGGCCACAATTCATCACACAAGTTCCTGTATAATCTGGCGCCTGCCCACTGCTCTATCTGCTTCCAGCTTCACTGACATTCTGTCAGCTCTTAGATGTGCTAAGCCCAGACCGTCTCCAGGATGTTCTTTCTGCTAGGTGCAGTCTACCTCCAAGAACTTTCTGCCAACCAGAGCTTTACCTGAGTGTCTTCCTCTTATAGACTGCCTCTTCAAAAAGGGCCTCTCTGGCCACCCCACCCTAGCTAAAGCAGCAACCGCCTGTCACCATAAATCAACCTCAACCTCAGTACCCCAACTTACTTCTTTACACCACTGCAGTTTTCATTACCTGCAATTACCTTATGTATTTGTGCTGCTTATTTTCCACTATTTCTGTTTCTCACTATATGATGGGTTTCTAGAAGGAAAAGATGTTTCCTTTACTGTTGGTTTTAGGACCGCCAGCTGACCCCCACAGGTGTCAGTAAATAGAATACAACATGTAATGTATGATATTAGAACACACACCATATAGTTATTTGAGGTACAGCTGTTATTGTTGTTTAGTCATTAAGTTGTGTCCAACTCTTTGGCAACCCTGTGGACTGTAGCCTGCCAGGCTCCTCTGTCCATGGAATTCTCCAGACAAGAATACGGGAGTGGATAACCATTCCCTTCCCAGGGATCAAACCCAGGTCTCCTGAATTGCAGGCAGATTCTTTATCATCTGAACCACCAGGGAAGCCCATAATACATGTAGTATTATATATGATGTCTAATATATTACATAAAATATGTTCTATATACAATAATATACAATGTACCACACATAATATACAATGTATAATATATACTACGTAATAAAATGTATAGTAGTCAATCTACTACAAACAATGACAAATAATATGAAAGTCTTTGAAAGATGTACATCTTAAAATTTTGTATTCCTACTTCTATAATTCCTCCAAAGTCACACACACAGAGAATGAGAACGAAGAGGAGCAGAAAGGAGGAGAACGGAGGAGAAAAGGGAGGAGATTTCAACAATTTGAAAGAGGATCCAGCTGATGCTGATGCTTCCACAGGACTGCACTTGTTTCTCAGTCCTCGCCATGAGGAAAGGAGTGGTGGGTATTCAGGTGGCACCTGTCTGTAAGCCTGAGAAGTTGTGTAGACTGTAGCACAAGCTCATTAGCAATGTATGGTTCTCACTGTCCCCTGCACCACTCTCTGCCAAGTGAACGGGCCTGTGGTCCCCTCTTAAGAAGCCTTGACCTCTCGGAGCCTGTGCATGAAGAGTGGAGTGGCAAAACTCAGGGGATTTTACTGGAGTCTGTTTCCTCCACAATACAGTCCATGCTGGGAGTCATGGAACCCCTTCAGTTACTCAAGGTCCAAACGGAAAAATAACTAATGAAACAACATATTGCAGATGCCTTATTTAGATATGTTCCTGAGTTTTAGCAGTTAGAAAACCAGGTCATGTTTTTTAACAAGGTCATGTTTTGCATCTTCCCTCAGCTGGCCTTTTACTTTCATCTTTTAACATGTGATTTTCTATATCACTTGGTTCCTACTCTTGATTTCTATTTCCAGTCACCATACACTACTTTTCAGCAAGCAGTAACTTAGAGCAATTCTGCTCACAATTTTTGGAAAGTGGAAACAATTGATGATAAAACTAGAATTGTCCCCTCCCCTAGGCTTTAGGACTTTCTGATTTCATCAGTGTCTCTGAGGTCTGTAAGGAAGTAAGTTAAAGTTGCTCAGTCGTGTCTGACTCTTTGCAACCCCCATGGACTATAAAGTCCGTGGAATTCTCCAGATCAGAATACTAGAGTGAGTAGCTTTTTCCTTTCCCAGGGCATCTTCCCAGCTCAGGGATTGAACCCAGGTCTCCCGCATTGAAGGCAGATTCTTTACCAGCTGAACCACCAGGGAAGCCCTTGTGGTCATCTCTAAAGCCCTGAGCTCTGTGGTCATCTCTAAAGAACATTACCTTTCTCTTCATGGTAAATAGGAAGGAAATGAAGGCAATTAGAGCCCTTAGGATGTAAATTTCAGTGTTGGCTGAAAGGTTCTTTTTTCCCCTTGGTCCTACTTTTGTTAAAAAAAAAAAAACAAGCTCTGGTAGGACTAAACCTAGTGCTACCAAAGCTCCATGACAGCTGGCTGGGCCAGCTATGGCGACCATCTCCACGTGCACATCACAGCCACTTACAGACATGCACATGCACACTGCAGGACAGTCACTTACGCTCTCCCTAAGAGGGGATCATTAGCCACTCGCGAGTACAAGGTAGGCTGGGGAGAACACTACTAACACATCAGGCTTTTGCTTGATGGACTCAGTTGTTTCTTTTTATTGATTATACTAAGATGGCATCATTATCCTCTTTTCTGCATGTCATACCAATACAAGCACTGCCTTTCTATTCTTGCTCGTCACGTTGATTAATGATACATGATTTTTTTTTTATTTTCTTCAGGGCACATATCTGTGTGTAAAGGAAAAAGGGGTAGAATGATTTTCAAACAGGGATCCAAAGTACGATGGGAAATGTCTTTTAGCATTCTCCTTATTTTGAAATCTAAAAAATAAATCTTTCTCCAGTTATACATTTTTTAAGTGAAGGAACAAATCATTTTATGTACTGAGAAATGGACTATTTCCTGCCATATCAGTAAACATGGATGTCACAGCTATAAGAGATTACAGACCTCCAATGTGAGCTGGTGAGCCCCCAGGGCTCAGGAAGGAGAAGAATACCTGTGATCCAGCAGGTACCAGGCTGCAGTCACTCCGAATGGTGAGCCCCCAGGGAGCTCAGATGTGAACAAGCACAGGAGAGCAGCCCAGGATAGCTGAGGGGCACATGAAAGGGATGATTCCACTGAGCCCAGACTCTTGCATCTTCCCATACACAGAAAAGTACAAAGTTCTTTAACTTGGGATATCTGGTTTTCTATAATTAACAATAATCTTTTGATGTTCAGACTATCTGCCCTTTGTTGCAAAACTTCTATATAATCTGGCTCCTCCCCCCTCCTCACCGCCTCAGAACAGTTCTCTCAAGATTACTTGAGATGCTGTTTCCCAGGGTTGAGGTCCTAAAAATTCCCACCAAATAAAACATAACTTTTAACTTTTAGGTTGTGACTATTTTTTAAATCAAGAGTATCAAGCGACTGAACTCCAAATGATGACACAATGGACACAGTCCTGCCAAGGACAGCCTGCTTACTCGCGTGTACGTGGGACACCCTGTTCTTTCAGAGGGTTGCATGTCTCACAATGGGGGTAGAGCTGGAGGATTTCTGAAAAGTTTGAAGCAAGGCATTTAGAACCACTTTAATAATTCTTACAAAGCTATATTTCCATTCCTGAGTTAAACTGGGGGGAGATCAGAATCTACTCCTTTTATTTTTTGATGGAATATTATCCAGCCATGAAAAAGAATGAAATTCTGCCATCTGCAGTGATGTGGATGGACCTAGAGAATACTATGCTTAGTAAGTCAGATAAAGACAAATGCTATATATCACTTACATGTAGAATCTAAAAAATAATATAAATGAATGCATATGCAAAACAGAAACAGATTCATAAATATGGAAAACAAACTAGCAGTTACCAACAGGTAGAAGGAATGGGGAGGGGCAAATTAGTCACACAGGATTAAGAGATACAAACGACGATGTATAAAATGGTAAGCAACAGGAATACAGCACAGGGAATTATAGCCATTATCTCAATAACTTTTAGTAGATTATAAAGTGTAAAGATACTGAATCCCTATGCTGTATCCCTGAAATTAATATAATATTGTAAATCAATTATTCTTCAATTTAAAAATTCAGACAATGGCTATTTATTCACTTAGTGCCTGATATTGGCCAGGACACTGTCCAGGGTGCTAGGGAAACAATAGTGAGGCCAAATAGATACAATTTCTACCATCAAGAGTCCAGAGGGTGGGGAGGGAAGCGGGAGTGGGGATCGGGATGGGAAATACATGTAAATCCATGGCTGATTCATGTCAATGTATGGCAAAAACCACTACAATATTGTAAAGTAATTAGCCTCCAACTAATAAAAATAAATGGAAAAAAAAAGAGTCCAGAGGAAGACATAGGTAGTAATTAAGAATTATACAAATAAACATAAATTTTCAACAGTGACAGATATTATGAATGAGAGAAACTAAGAATTTTGACAGCACAGTGATGTATTAGGATGAAATGGAATTAAACATGTATACCCTTTGCAACGTGACTTTGAAGTATGTCCCACTTGAGTAAATAAAGTACGTTTCATTGTCCCATTGGTGCTGACCAAGGCCCCATGACTTGTTTTGGCCAATGACATGTTTGTAAGCGTGACATGAGAAGAGGTTTTAAATATATGTGCAGGGCTTGGCTGGGCCTCTTGCATTTGTATGTTGACAAGAGAAAAAAATGCCCCAAGTAGCTGCTGGTCCCAGATAGGAGGAGGCAAATGTAACAGATTCAAACCTAACCCACAGCCTGAAGCCAATCCCAGATGTGGCTAGCAGAGACAAGGCCAACCCACAAACATGCAAACATCACCTGCAAACATGAATAAAAAATGGCTGCTGATGATGGTAAGCTACTGATTTAGGAATTGCTTGTTATGCAGAATCATCATTGCAGAAATCTAACTGACACAGATATACAATAGATACAGTAAGTTCATTCAGGGAGGTCAGGAAAGACATCCATGAGGATGTGACAATGGTAAGGAGTCGTCTAGTTTTAGTTAAAATACAAAACCTTAAAAAGACCGTATCAGGAATTATTTTCATATTTCTGTTTTGCAACTTGCTGGTTTTTTGTTTGGCTAGTCACAGTCCTCAAGGTCTTTGGCTTTTTGTTGGTCAGTGTTTGCTAATATTGTGCCTCAGCATTTTATTGGCCCAAATGACCTGGTGTTAACAAGGAGAGACCCTGACTGAGCTATGACCAGGACTTAAGTGTATGACGAAATACCAAAGAAAGCAACGGTGACTCCACCACTCCCTCTCCTCAGGGCGATTAGAGTCCAAAGCAGAAGATGGTAGGCAAAAGAATCACATAAATAAAGGCAAATTTTCAATGATACTAAATGCTATAAATGAGAGATACATGCGATCCAGGTGTGTGGGGAGCAGAGGAGTGTGGATTATGTTGACTTAGACAAAACTGGAAGAAGGAACATCTTAGAGTAGCATCTCTGAGATCAAAGTAACCAAGACTGAAAGAGTATGACAAGAGAAGAAGGAGTTTCCAGGAGGAAGAAAAACAGTCAAATGATGGGAGGAAACCATTGAGGGAGTGGAGGGTGCCTAGAAAGCTTTCAGAGCACTGAGATTCAGTGATACCATAAACATACCCCACGGGGTACTGCCTGGCAGGTGCAGCTGGAGGCATGTAAACCACTTATTTGTCTCTTCATGAGGTCAGAAAATGTGTTTTTTACACAGTAAAGGAAGAGTCTACTTTTACAAAGTAAGAAAAGAACCAGAGATTGGAGCTATCTGTTCCCTGACATCAACTTTGTGCTGGGCACAGGTAAGCATCCTACCAACGTACTTAAAGAACACAGGTGAATCCTCCCATTATCCTAAAAGAATACAGGTGAACTCTCCCATGGTCCTAAAGGAAAACAGGTAGACTCTCCCGTGATCCTAAAAGAAAACAGGTAGACTCTCCCGTGATCCTAAAAGAAAACAGGTAGACTCTCCGATGATCCTCTCCCATGTATTAAAGAATCTAGAGTGTAAGAACTGAAAGAGATCCTAAATCACCAACATTCTCATTGAATAGATGAGAAAAATGCTCAAAACTATGCACACATGCAATGACAAGCCAGTGGTCAAATTTCAAAGTCTGGACTCCCAGATCTATCCCATAGTCCTATATTCAGTTATGAGCACATCTGGTCTTCAAAGTCTAGCTATTAGGTTTGATTGAGAAAGCAACACCCTGTCTTCAGGAAGGAGACGGAATCTCAGTTACAAAGCAAGAATCACCAGATGGAGAGTTAGGCTCAGTTCCATAACTTCCAACTCAATCATCTTCAGTGAACTTCCTGCTACTCACTCCAACCACATTGCTTCACACACCTGCTTGTCTTCTGAGTAGGTAACACTTGCCGAGGGCAGTCAGCACTAAGAACTGGATGCTGTCCCAAACTACACTGCTTTTAAATCAATGGAGATTTCTCAACACCACTATTCAGAGCTCTGCCTGTTGTATATGAACAACTGAGTGCTATCATTCACAGAATGTGTGATACAAACAATGCATCACTTTGGTTGTTCAGTGCACCACCTGAACATCTGTACACAGCCATCCTGAGATTTCTGCTCTCCAAACAACAAGCTATCATGGTAGCCAACAGTCCAAGGAAATCCTGTGCATTCTGTTTCATTTTAATAGGAGACTCTCTCTAAAGAGTAAATGCAGCTGTAAGAAGAAAGAAGAATCAGAGATGGGCTTATCTGATTCCTTAGAAAAGCTCTATCCTGAACTTTTAAGCAAGCCTAGAATGCAGGTAGACTTTTTCGGTAAACAAAAAAGCTATTGTAATCAACAAGCAAAAAAAAAAAAAAGAAGGCTTGAAAAAATAAAGTAGCTGGGATATTCATTGCCAGTCATTAACCTGATTTTCTAATGAATATGGCATTAGGCATTCATTAACAATCATTTGTGTTTATGTTGAACAGTGGATGTATAATGAAGGTTGGTAAATGAAAGCAAAATTAAACCAGGGGATTTTGGACACTTATAAAGCAATTAACTTGTTTGGCGGTAATTACACATTGAAAGCTAAATCAAGTGCATTTAGAAAGCCACAAGAGTCGCCACATAAACCAGAGGTGCTTTGCTCTAAAATAATAGAACCTCTCTTTCTTTCAAAATGAAAGAGAAAGGCAAAAGTATGGTGTAAATGACAAATAAGGCCCAGGTCTAATGAAAAGAAACACGGTTACAGCCCATATGTTAGAGAAGAGGCAAGTTACTGAAAAATAGGACAGCTCAGCTATATAAAAAAGAGAAAGAATGAAAAAAAAAAAACCACTTTGTGACCACAATGATGTGAAAACAGGTGGTCTGTGACAGAGAGTTCAAGTTTTTGTTCTGTTTATGCACACGGGCATGCACACACTTGCACACACACACACACACACACACACAGATTCTACATTCTTGAGCTACCTATTAGATGTGTGAAGCATAAAAACTGGATCCTCAGTGAAGTCCTTGGCCAAGCCCTGCATCTCAGTTTGTAGTAACCAGGTCTCTGTCACTGGCAGTTCTGTTAACTCGAGTTTCCAAAGCAGTGCTTGATGACAGCTTTTTGCTCAAGTTAGCATACGGCATGAAATGGTGTGTGGACTCCATTGTTTCATGTGTGCTCGTGTCCGGCTCTTTGTGCCCCCACGGAGCCCGCCAGGCTCCTCTGCCCATGGGATTCTCCAGGCAAGAATACTGGAGTGGGTTGCCATGCCCTCCTCCAGGGCATCTTCTTGACCCAGGAATCAAACCCATATCTCCTGCACTGCCGGCGGATTCTTTACCCCTGAGCCACTGGAAGCCCATGGCATGAAAGGTCAGCCATTAAATGCATGCAAGGCTCCTTTTAAAAAGGAGGAGAGAAGGTCAGTGGTAGGGAGAACAAAGGTGACCTGCCCAGGGAAAAATCTATTCCGGAACTGGTTAGAGAGCAAGGGAAAAAGACAAAATTCCAGGTGGTCCCAGCATTCATCAACAGGAACTTTGCTCCAAAAATACACTCATCCAACGAAGCCTTCAAAGTGAAAAGCACTTCAGAATTTTCAACCCAACAATTGTCATACATGAGATATTACAGAGGGGCTGGCTGGGTGTGTTTATTTATTTTGCTTTCCTCAGGCTGCAAGAGGATGGCTGGGCTGGAGTCTTCAAATGAGCCCAAAGGTCTGAGAGGGGACAAAGTCTTCCAAACAAGAGTCTTGAGTGTCCTCCTCAAAAAGAGCTGAAGACACATAAGCCCTCCCCATCAGACAAATACCTTTGCAAACGGGGGTTGTAGGCACTTGACGGTTAGTAACCAAAACAATGGTTCCCAGGGGGATTCTTAAAGGGCAGCTGGCTTTGTGGAAACATTTCCCAAGAACTTGGATGTCCGCTATGGTAAAAGCAAATACTTGCTTTGCCCTGGGACTGGAATGGAAAACGGAAGCCAGGAGGTAGCTTTTGAAATCCTTACATAGTCATCTAACTGCCACCAAATTAAAAGATGTGTTTGCCCTGACATGGTGTGTATGTATCTTTCAAGACATGTGGTCTCACTTTTAAAAGGTAAATGTTTTATTTCCAAGCAGAGGATCAAGGTATTATACTGAAAAACATTTTTCTCCCTTGTTTAAAACCATTTTAAATATTTAGATCATCTACCTAGTTCTAATTTAATGTGGAGTGTTTCATTAGAGGTTTTCTTCGTCTGAAAATTACTTCCTGATTTTGACCAAGACCTCGTCAATATTTCATTCTCTTTGCAACAGTCCCAATATCATTTCCTGAGTCTTCATAAACAAACATGTTTCCTTATATATTGGGAGAGTTAGGGAATAGACTAATCTTTAAGGTACCTGCTACTAACCCAGTGCTTCTTACGTTTTATAAGGCATTCACATCACCTTGGAAACTAGTTAAAATGCAGATCCTGATTCAGAAGGTTCCAAGTGAGACCTGAGATTCTGTTTTTATATAACAAGCTCCCAGGTGACAGTGATTTCCACACAGCAAGGTAGTAATCTACTAATCTCTGTAGCTGGTAACTGGTTTTAAAAGGTTGTACCAGCAGGACTCGGGCTTCCTTGGTGGCTCAGTGGTAAAGAATCCATCTGCCAATTCAGGAGATGTGGGTTCAGTCCCTGAGTCTGGAAGATCACCTGGAGATGGAAATGGCAACCCACTTCAGTGTTTCTGCCTGGGAAATCTAATGGACAGAGGAGCCTGGTGGGCTACAGTTCATGGGAGCAAAAAAGAGTCAGACCTGACTTAGTGACTAAAACAACATGGCAAAATCACTAAGGAAGTGGAGGTGCTGAGTTCAGTTCAGTTCAGTCACTCAGCCGTGTCCAACTCTTTGCGACCCCATGGACTGCAGCACGCCAGGCTTTCCTGTCCATCACCAACTCCTGGAGCTTGCTCAAATTCATGTCCTTCAAGCCGGTGATACCATCCAACCATCTCATCCTCTGTCATCCCCTTCTCCTCCCGCCTTCAATCTTTCCCAGCGTTCCCACGCCTCTTTTCCAATGAGACAGTTCTTCACATCAGGTGGCCAAAGTATTGGAGTTTCAGCTTCAGCGTCAGTCCTTCCAGTGAACATGCAGGAGGCAGGGGAGCTAGAGTCCAACACAAACCTGCCGAGTAGCTACACCTGTGTTAGTTCTCTGCGTTCTGGGATCTTTCGTGAATATTTCAGTGTGACTGGGCTAAGGCGTGTGAGGCAGAGAGTGATCTGGTAAGATGCTTACATTAATTTCTCATAAGGATTCCAGCTTTGAATTTTCCTTCCTTCAACTAGCATTTTGCTATATAAACAGAAAATATAATTCATCCCAACCCCATGGTGATTTAAGATTTTAACTGTCTTGGGCAGACACCAGTTGGCAAAGAATTGTGGATTCTTTAAAAACTAATGATTTCCCTCTTGACTGCATGCTTATTTATTATCTTTTAAAAGGTCTATATTTTAAAGAATAAGATCAGGCAGCAAAGGCTGAGACTTGACCAAGGATACGGTCAAAGAAGCTACAGCTAACCCAATGGAGACTTTGGGGAAAGTGCAAAAAAAAAAAAAAAAACCCTACCCGCTCTGGGCAGATACAGTCCCAAAACAGGAGTTGGTTTACCAGCAAATGGGGCTGAATTTCAGCCTGATTTTTATCCCCTTGGCCTGGAGCCTTGGGTAGGGTACACCCTTCCTGCCTTCTTACATGGTGGTCCTGATGCTGGTGACTTCATCTGGAGTACACAGTACGCAACACAGGGGTGAACATAAAAACTAGATTTCAGAAAGATAGTGAAGCAGACACAAGAGCCGTTAAGTGTAGAACACTCAACCTTTCGGAGCTCAGCCGTGAATAGAAAACAGGAGATGAGACCGAAACCAGAAAGGGCAATGGGGTCAATGTTGACTTTCCCCCTAAATAACTAGAGACCTGGGAAAGCTCAGAAATAGAGGGAAAGGGTGTGGAGGTGAGGGAGCGGGCTTAACACACACAGTAATCAACTTTAAATGCAAAAGCATCAATTCCTTTTTCTAATCCTCTCCTCAAGGAAAACAAAATCATCTCAGGATTAAAAAGTTCTTTGAATCGAAGAAGATGTAAACCTAATTCCTCCTAAAATAGGCACTAAGACTCAAACTTGAATAAAATAACCTATTCTTTTCATATGGCACTATTATAAAATTGATTCCTCAGGTTCTAAGAGTCAGCTACTGATTTCAGAAGCCCAAGAATAACAATGGGAAAATGGATTTCTAATCCACATATTTATGTAATTATTGTTTTTTATCAAATTGTAACTTACAGACAGGCTTCTTATTTAACAATTAATATGCATAATAATAAATGGTTCATAACCAAAAACTGTATATTCTTTGTCAACACTTCTTGTTATAGTTTCTGAAAAAAAAGCACTAAAACTACATCTGCTGCAAGTTCTCTTCCTCTGGTGACCAGAGATTTCAGGAGATGGACAAGTTATATTTTGTGTGGTCAAATATTAGTAACCTCATTATAAATCTATAATCCTAATTTCTACTTGAGTACAAATAAATATAGTAAACTCTTTGGAAAAATATTAGCCTTAACAATAATTATCAGGAATAAGGAAAGTTAGGCTTTCAGTCAGTTATATGTTTCCTCTTTTATTGTGGGTACCATTTCAGAAGTCTCATTGAATTTTTAGGAACCTGCCAATCCAGTCAAAAGAAATCACAAATCCTTAACTAACATATGCTAACTTTTCTTTGAGGAACAAAAGAAGCATCTTTGTTTGTTCCTCACCAGCAAACACCGCGCCATCTAAAAGGAGTCCTTTCAGTGGCAGTGTTAGCAGGGAAATTCAATTGTATTTAATTAAGTTCTTCCCCAAAAAACTGCACACAGAAGCACCAAAGAGGTTATCAGAGGTCAGATGCCTGTCATGACTTTCTGACCCTCCCAAAATGCAAAATAAAAGACAGAGGTAGCCCCGCTGGTAGGATGGCCTTCCACGTTTGTGTCTCTCCCTTTCTGCTTTAATTTAATAGCAATCAGCACAATATGTCTGCTTTTTTCTGAACAATAGGACAGGCAGAAGTCAGATTTACAGCTCTGCAAGGGGAAGGCAGGAGACAAGAGAGGCTTACTGTGGCTTTTAACGTTCAATAAGAACATCACTCTGATACCCACTAAAAAGAAAAAAATCTTGAAAATCTACTTAACATTTATTGCAGTCAGAAGTGGACAGATGTGTACTTTTTGAAATTTCGTATTCTAGAATTATCTTAAGTTATCAACTCTCTTACAGATCCTTTTTTAAAAGGATGCTCAGATGAATAAGATTTCTTTCCTACTGAAAAAAATAGACATGATATCTAGTCATGCATTTAAGAGTGCCTTGACTTTAAAATATTAGGTATTTATGTAACAATCCTTATTTTCCAAATTTCCCAATTTTTACAAGTCTACAATAACTTTATAATCAGCAAATGTACTGACACGATCAGAATTGCTGAATGTGTTATATGATCCCAGACAAAACTTAATTAACCGAAATGTCATTTAGAGTCTTGAATGTCTAGTAACAAATGAGCGCCAGACATGGAAGTTACTTCCTGAAATATCTGAAGTTCAGGAAATTGCATTCTTGAGTGACACTGTAAAGAGAATCTTAGAATCAGGGGCCCAGAAGACATCTTAAAGATGATTTAATCTGACATCCCAGTGGATGTGTGAATGGCCGCATCCCATTCCCACCCCACTGTCACCCAGTCTGTGGCTGGATAACTCCACAAAGACTTCAAACTCACTGCTTCCTGCAGCCACCCATTTCCAGGGAGACAGCCCTTTCTTTCATACATGAAAATCGAAAACCTAGACTAAAAGGAAGCTTAATTTTGAGGTCAAGAGCCCCAAATTTTAATCCTGGGTCTGAATTCAAGAGTAACACTTAATCTCTTGAGTAACATTTAATCTCTCTGTGCTCCTGTAAAAAGGAAGGTAAAAATATTTGTGGGATCGTCTTTGGGTCAAGTTCTTTGCATTCAAATCTGTGTGCTACAAATTTTCTTCCTCTAGGGCTGTCAGGTCAGGATAAAGAATACCAACTCAGATCCATTGGTGGCAGCTATCTGGACACTGCCTTAAGAAGGACGTTGAGACCGTTCGGGTTTCATGGGAAAGAGCATCCTGTCTCAGGGTGGAGGAGGAACATGTGCCCCACTGGCCACCTGTGCTCTGGGTAATGCCTAGGAAAGAGCTAGAAGAAGGACACTTGGGATCAAAACTTTGCTTCAGCAAGAACAGCTGGGAGATTGGGGCAGGTGAGAACATAGGAACAATTTCCAAAATGATCCAGTCTTGGGGATCGGAGGAGACTGACCTCTGTCCTTTCAGATCAGCAAATCGGGTTAAAAGAAAAAGACTGTAAGTTCAGGTCCATCCACTCTCTTGAAAAATCAAGCACAGGGTCGGGAGAAAGAAGTTACTGAGCACATCTCAACAGCTCTGAAGAGGAGTTCGCACGGCCTCTATTCAGGCAAGAAAGCTGCCTGGAAGATTAAATGATAGTCCCAGGGATCCTAGGCTGGCTACTAAACAAGGGGGATTTGAACTAAATCCATCCCCAAAATGCTGCCAAATATACACTGATAACTTTTACCATTATTCTAACTCCCTTCAAAACAGCAGTACAGAAAGAAAGACTATTCTGCTGTGATTTCAATCCTCTCACAACACTTCTTGCACAACACACACCTGCAAATTCACTTGTCAGCTTTCTGCATTACATCAAGCTAATGGGCAACTAATTTGCTATATATATATATATATTCTTTAAAAAATCATTAACCTTTTATTGTAATAACACCATTCTAATGGGGTTATATATTTAACCTACTAACCTTTCTTAATATGCAGAAGTTTTAACCTAAGTAGTGATCAAGGAGGACCTCCTGTTAATTTTATTATGAAAAACTGTAGCAACCTAAGCTTTTTGGAACTCTCTATTTCTATTTGATATAATATCATTGTGTATTATAAAATACAGTTATTCAAAAGTGAAACCACTGAAAGAAAATCTGTAATAGGGACAATTAGAGAGAGAAACTTAAAACTGATGACTTGAATTCCCCACCTCAACCCCACTCTAAATGTAAGTCATAAAGAGCCCAATATTGTTCCCCTGGGAACAGGCTGTGTGACAGATGCAGTGAGTACTGGCAGCTAACCCCAGTGCTCTGAGATGGTAGACGTAATTAAGTAGACGCTGCAAGCACTTAGGTGCCACATCTGGACTGGTTACCAAGGCAGTGCAACGCCATCTGATACCCCAGCGTTAGGCATATGTTCTGGAACTCATCCTGCTAACTCACATTTTCACCAGGTCCAAAGTTTTACCCTTTGAAACAGCACAAGTGAAATGTCAGATTTTGGAATCAAAATGAGAAATACATTGAACACTGGGTCCTTTCTTAATGAACAGGCTTTCAAATGAACATGAAGATTATTAGACCTCCAGTAAATGGTAATAACCAGATAGAATTGTAACACAAACATATGTTACGGTATTTATCAAATGAACTGGAATTAAACAGTAGAGAGAGACTCATCCCCCATACCAAAGAGTGAACTTGGCTTTCCTTTTCACGTGGAAGGATGTGCCATGAGCGAGGCAGGTAACATGTGGGCTCTGGAGCCTGGGTTGCTGTGCCTATCCCTCCTCTGCTAGCTCCAGGACCTGGGGAGATAATCACAAAAGCAATCATTTACCAAACACCTACCTGACCCAGGCATCTTACCTGTGTTAGCTCTTCTAATACCAGTCTAATGAAGTATCAATTGATAATAGAGGATTCAAATGGTGAGTAAAACTTACGATGTGATATAAAGATACCTATATATATATAAATATAATCAAATTATATGGGCTTCCCTAGTTGTTCAGATGGTGAAGAATCTGCCTGCAATGCAGGACATCTAGGTTCAATCCTTGGTAGGAAAGCTCCCCTGGAGAAGGGAATGGCTACCCACTCCAATATTCTTGCCTGGAGAATCCCTTGGACAGAGAAACCTGGTGGGCTACAGTCCATGAGGTCACAAAGAGTCAGACACAAGTAAGTGTCTACTATTGCCACTCTTCACGCAATTGTTTTGTATATATATATGGCTTCTCTGGTAGCTCAGTTGCTAAAGAGATCCCAGTTCAATTCCTGGGCTGGGAAGATCCCCTGGAGAAGGGATAGGCTACCCACTCCAGTATTCTGGCCTGGAGAATTCCATGGACTGTATAGTCCATTGGTTGCAAAGACTCAGACACTACTGAGCAACTTTCACTTTCATATATATGGTGTTCATATATATGGTCAAGAAAAGTTATAGTTTAGAAATAAACTAGTTTAACTATCTGAGGAAGAGCCAGCCTTCACCAAACATGAGAACCAAACATATAAGGACAGTGGAAACCTATGAATGTCAGCTTACTACCAAATGGGTTTATAAGACATAATGAATTAAGAGAACGATTGTTGCAAGATCTCGACCACAGGAGCATGCCAGGGCCATGTGTACTTAGTTATAGCTGAGTCAGGATGGCATGGCCCATGATGGGCTAGCATACAATAATGACATGGTTATAAAGGTGGTGCTAGATAAGCCCACTGTGGTCAGAGAGTTAGGAAGCCCTGTGAGACCCCCCTGGATGTGGCACAGGTCTCCCCAAGGAAGAGTGCCTCGTGGGAATCAAAAGAAGCAAAAAAGAAAAGTACATATGTAGAGGGGACTGACTTGATTAAATTGTCAATTCAAACATGAGTGTCTGAAAACTTCTGGGTACCAGAGACCCCTTCCTTTTCTCGTGGATTCTGGTCAAGTCAATGAAATTAATACACTATCTATACATTCGGGCTTCCCTGGCTGCTCAGTGGTAAAGAAGTGCCTGCAATGCAGGAGACACAGGAAACGCAAGTTCGATCCCTGGGTGGGGAAGAGCCCCTGGAGAAGGAAATGGCAACCACTCAGTATTCTTGCCTGGGAAATCCCATGGACAGAGGAGCCTGGCAGACTACGATCCATGGGGTCGCATGATTAGACACGGCTTACTGACTAAACTACCACAACCTAAACATTCACATAGTCTCACCTGTCCCTCAAACTACTCCACCTGCTACTGGGAGAAAGCCACAGGGTGACACCATACCTAAGGCAGCCTGTTCTTAGGGCTTTCCCCTCACCTGGCACCAGCCAGGGTTGGCGGGCCTGCCCAGAGGCAGCCCAGCCACACTGGCTCCTGCCCGCATGCTCTGAACAACGATGCTGTCCTCCGTCAGGCCCCTCTTCAGTGAAGAGGGGCTACTGTGAGCTCTAATCCCCACGCCCTCGAATGCAGAGCTCACGCCTCGCCCACCACCTCCCTGAATCAGCCCACCAATCAGTCAATCCAGCCTCTGCCACGTGATAAGCGTTTAGACGAGGTAGCTCTTTGCTCTTTAATTTTTAAGACAGCTGCTGAATAATCTGCAAAATATACAGCAGTCTGTGACTCGAGCTTTACAGTAACATATGCTTTCAGAGTTTCATTTCACTTTGAACAGAATTAAGAGTGCTGAAAATTAGACTGCAAGATATTCATAATGAGGGACAGCATACAATAGTCACCTTACACAAAGAGCAATTATTTAACATGAATTCACGGATTGCATGACGGCGCTTTCTTGTGAAGACAGGCACAGCTGCTATGCTGAGAAAGTGCCAAATTTTATTCATGTCCCCCCATTTCCAGGAAGAGAAAACCCCTTGGCCTGCTTCTGCAGTCTCCCCCTCTTCTGAGATGGGTCCGCATGACCAAGCCGTGAAGACTGAGGCCCCCTGCCTTTGTTTCGAAGTGTTTCTCACTTGCCTTTTACAATTCAGTGTGTGCACACGCATGTAGTACAGAGTCATTTTGGTTCCTTTTTTATTACAATTAAAATATATGTTATTCAACAGGGGCATGTGCATTTATATAAAATAATACAGAAAGTGATACACAAGAAAGGCAGAAAAAAGTGTCGACTCCCAGAGCTTGCGTCTCAGTTGATTTGAAGAGCTGAAGTTCTCAGAATCCGACAGTATCCGCTGAACTAAATGGTTTACTGCATTATAGGGAAAGGGGCGCTGACAGCGTGTGGCCCTGGGCAGAGCTCCACAGACCAGGGAAACGGGCACATTTTCTCGGGAGGCTGGAAACCTAGTGGTAACCAAGGCCCATTTCTGCAATGAAGTTTTAGGTTGGTTGGTTGTTTTTTGACAAGGCTCAGCAGGAATGATCAATGGGTAGGGATAAGATATTCTCTTACAATGGAAGGAAGCATGAAAGCAGCCCACTCCCCCAAATGAAGGAGTTTATTTGTACATGTGCTCTGTTAACAACTGCATGCAGGCACGTAAAACTGAGCTTGCTTCAGAGAGAAAAAAGATATTTTTGCCCTTACATAACTGGTGGCTAAGACAGTAAAGAATCTGCCTGCAATGCAGGAGACCCAGGTTCAATCCCTGGGTCGGGAAAATCCCCTGGAGAAGGGAATGGCTACCCACTCCAGTATTCTTGACTGGAGGATTCCACGGACAGAGGAGCCTGGCGGGCTACAGGCCGTGGGGTTGAAAAGAGTCAGGCATGACTTAGCAACTACATAGCCACAACAGCAAACAACTTTGCAAACACTCTATCCACCCTGTAAGAAAGGAATCTACTGGTCATACTGTGCATGATGCTAACTTTGTTTCCTTTGAAATCGGTGACCTTGAGAAGGGAATTAGAATTCTTCATCTGTCTTAGTTTTCCATATCCCCAGCATTGGTTTCAAAGCAAGCTATATCACTAATGAGTCAAATATTTGTTTTCACCGTAGTTACACAAAAGATATCACAACCAATACGTGTAGGACAAAGGTTTCTAATGCTGATGTTATTTTACTAAGAGAAGAGGCCCTCTTTCCCCCAATCTCAAACCTAGACTTAGATAATTGTATCTTTTCTCTAAGCCTTCATCTGTCACTCCAACAAAAGCTACCTGAAGGTTCCAGCTCAAGAACAGTACTTTTCAATGTACAAATCACCCTCCTGAACACTTAGGAGAAAGTCAACATTGGACGTAAACCAAAGAGTCACATAAACATAACCGCTCTCCTCTATTCCTGAAATATGACCAGTACCGGAGGAGTTTTAATGGGAAAGTCCCCTAACTTAACTGTGACACAGTCCATGTGTTATAAGTGACCCGGATCAGAGCAAACCTAATTATCTAGAAGCACTAACCAGTCTCTCTGCCTCTTATCTCTCTCTTATCCCTCTCCTCCAATCCATCTCCCAAATTGACCTGGATTGATCTTCCTAAAGAATAGTTAACCTTTGTGTTATTTTCCCTGCTCAGAAATCACCCCAGGTTCTCCACACTCCTTTGTTTGACATTTAAGACCCTCTGCCCCTTTATCCAAACTGCCTTTCCAGCCACAGGCACCATTCTCCCCTGGACACACTCAGCTCCTCTTCCACATACCTCAGGGTCCCCACCATCCTTCACACTTTCCCAGCTGCATGGCGGCATCACACTCTGTCTTCTTCCTTGGCTCTCTTTCCTCCATATTCAGGTCTTAATTTTAATGCTCTAAGAGACCATTAGAGTCTGGGGCTTCCTGATGGCTCAGATGGTAAAGAATCTGCCTGCAATGCAGGAGAGTCAGGTTCGATCCCTGGGTCAGGAAGGTCCCCTGGAGAAGGAGATGGCAACCTACTCCAGTACTTTTCCCTGGAGAATTTCATGGACAGAAGAGCCTGATTCCATGGGGTCTCAAAGAGTCAGACATGACTGAGTGACTAACACTTTTACTTTTGCTTTCAAGAGACCATTAGTAACCGTTAAGCACTTTGAGAAGAAAGACTGCCCTGATTATTTCTGAATCCCCTCAATGACTAAGAAATGCCTAATCCTGGGTAGATGCTTACACAACTTTTACTGGGTAGATAAATGGATGGATGCAGACATAGGTAGGAGAAGAAACAACTGGATTGATGGGTGGAGGGAAGGATGAGGAGTGAACAGATAAGTGGATAAATGGATGAATGATTCAACAGTTGAATAAATGAACCAATGAAAGTGAAACGTGAAGTCACTCTTTGCGACCCCATGGACTGTAGCCCACCAGGCTCCCCTGTCCATGGGATTTTTCAGGCAAGAGTACTGGAGTGGGTTGCCATTTCCTTCTCCAGGGGATCTTCCCAACCCAGGGATTGAACCTGGGTCTCCTGCATTGCAGGCAGATGCTTTACTATCGAGCCATCAGGGAAGCCAATGAGGTATATATTATTATATCCTATTATAATACATGAGATTCAAATAGAAAAACAGTTACAAATAAAGTCAATTGACAGTAAAAAACATTTCTGGAAAAGAACACCAGTTGAACTCTGTTTCTAATCTAATCCAACTTTGTTCACAAAGACATTTTTAAAAGATAACTTTGGGGCTCTGACTTATATCCAAGAGCTACTTAGAATAGCTATTTATTTCTAAAGCTAGCATGGGAATGGTATTTAAATTAATGTCAACCCAGATCTATTTCTAAAGTACTACCTAACCAAATCCTCCTTTCACTGACTGAGAACTTATATTGTTTTCTCAATACAATCATCTTCACCTCTGAAAAATTCAGGTTTCTGGATCCATCAACATCTAGACACAGGTTTTCTGAAATTTCAAAACAAAGATAGGAAAATTCTGATACCAGCAGCCATGTGACCCTCTTAGATAGAAGCGTGCAGTCCTCACTGAAAGCCCATAGGCTCTTACATAACACACAGTGCTACTGAGATCATTTGATCTCCAACAAGATTGCAAGAAGCTACTTGGATATGGCAAGAAGGTCTGGCATAGACCAGTGTCTTTACTCAAGTAAGAACTAATAATTTGTAGACAGTTGCTAACCAGAGTGTTCAAAAACTGCTTTTAGAAGCTCATTTTTCATATGCAATAGTCCATTAAATTTATTGTTGCTTTCTGTCATTAAGCACGAGAGGGTGGGATAGGGTGAGCAGAGTTGGTAGTCATATCATACAGCTTACTTATATTGTCTCTACTGTTGACAAAATCTGGCATTCTTTACACATGTGCTTCTGGTTCTCTGAGTCTATTGGTGAACAGAAAATTAAACAGGTGAGTCTCAAACAGCTCCACTAGAGGAGGGCCATCCAAGCCAGTCCGGGGATATCACAGAAGACTTCCTAAGGAACACACCATCCAAACTTGGTCCTGAATGTCAGATGGGCAGAAAGGGAGCGCACACCACACACCCGGGAACATGATGGTAACTTCAGGGAACCGTGAGTAGTCCAGAGAGATGACAGGCCGAGAGAAGATAGGGAGTTCAGTGGCAGATAAAAGCTGGAAAAGAAACAGTTTAGACGGCAAAGGACCTTGCACATGTAAAGGAGTTTGGAATTTATTCTGGAGGCTATGGAGCTGGAGGTATAAGAAGGTTTCAAGCCACGGTGTGATTTTTTTAAGCAAAAGTACATTTTAGAAGGGTCACCTTGGCCCCAGGTTGGAGGTTGTGTGGGTTAAAACTGACCAGGGGCAGTGTGATGAGAGGGGACCTTGCCATCCACGACTGTAAGGATCCCAGGGGGGTGCGAATGGCCCCTCCAAGAGTCCTCCAGGCTGGACTCCCACATTCTTCAGTTCTGCTCAGTATACACACCAGTCCTTTGGGCCTGTTTGTGTCCATTCCTGTAATTGAACTTGGCTTCTCCAGGTTTTCCAGAGAAGATCAGGTGAGAATCACCCTTTGGTTCTTTCGATTTTCAATTTCTGTCCCCTCTGGGGATACCATGCTCTGCCACCTAGAAGCCAAACCTACCATCTACAGGGGTTTTACACAGACGGTTCTCTGCCACAAAACTGAACTCGTGACAGAGTCTTCTGCAACAAAAACTTCCATAATCATTATTAACCATATAAAATTATTTATATATATATATATATATATGCGTTTCATATAATGTTGCATTTTTTAAATTCAAAGGAAATACTAGAAAGGGGAAAAGTCACATTGTCCTGGGCACACACACACATTTTACTGGGTCATTATCACCATAAACATAAATATAGAGGTACGGGGGGGAAAATCCACTGAGACTAATAAGAAATGAGAAAAAGAGAGAAGGGAGGAAAAGAATGTAGAAGGGAGGTAAAGAGGCAATGAGAAGATTCAGACCAAATAAAGGTAAACTCAAAAATACTTTAGAAAATAAAGTGTACTGATACCAGATCCCCAGGTGCCACTAGTGATAGTAAAAGAACCCGCCTGCCAATGCAGGAGACATAAGAGACATGGGATCAATCCTTGGGTTGGTAAGATCCCTGGAGAAGGGCATGGCAACCCTCTCCAGTATTCTTGCCTGGAGAATCCCAAGGACAGAGGAGCCTGGCGGGCTACAGTCCATGGGGTCGCAAAGAGTCTGACTCTACTGAAGCACCTTAACACAGCATACACACATACTGATGCCAACATGATCTATTGGCCAGAAGTAGCAAAAGAACTAACTGAAATTTGGCGGAACTAATATTCTGGTACAGTAGCACTGTCTCAATACTGCTACAAAACAACGGTTCCAATACATACCCTTGGCTCTAATTCCCTCTAGCAACTGAAGGTTGCAGGGTTTCCTGAAGTCTACACCAGTGTTTCTGCAAAAGGTACAAATAAATTGCTAAAACTGCCGGTATAAGAGCCTTCGAGGAGTGACTAATCACAAAACCCTCAGTCCTATTCTCTGGCCCTGTATACTTGGTCCATTCACCTTCCAAAAAAATTAAATAAAATAAGATGGTCAGAAAACATGCTATTTGTACCTGAAATACATGCCTTAGAGCCAGAGGGAAAAATTCATGTATAACGTACTCTGTTAGATTTGGTGTTGAATCATTAAATCATTTCTTAAAGAAGGAAAAAAAGAAGTGTTGCTCTGAAGCACAAGAATGGAATATGTCTGAGTGAAAGCTTTATTTTTGAACAATCCCTTGTTCTATTCAAATCTCTTTAAATTCACCGAAATGAATTTAAGGTCTGTAAAGGCCATGATTCAAAAAAGAAAAACTCAAAATTGATTTAAAGGGGCTAATCAAGGAGGAGATTTGCAGTACTTTCAAGAAACAACCTTCTGAAATGGAAGAGAATTGGCCAACAATTCCATTTTACTGAGCCACATGTTAATATAACAGCCAATTATTGTTCAACAAAAGCCATATCCCAATTCATTCTTGTTCACAAAGTAACGACTCTGGTCTATGAGTTGAGAAAATAAAATGATGGGCTAGACACACGCCGCAGAGGAAAAGTGTGGGGTAGGATTTGGGGCTTTTTACGGATGCAGTACATTTCATTAGAGGTTCGGAGTCTCCCGCTGGGCTCTTATTTCTCAGGCTTTTGTGAGGGATTTTCCTTTTAAAATGATACCTCAATGCAAACGTCCACACTAGTGTAAGAAAGCCCTTAGCACACGCCTAAGAAACCTGTAGAATGGTCATGGAAAGCACAGAAATTTTGTCAAGGAAAAAATAAAGGGGGAAAAAATAGAATATTTTAGGCTGTGCTAGCAGGTGGGTATTAGGTGGTTATAGAACAAGTAGGACTGTAACTGTAGCAAGAGAAAAGACATTGTGTTCCCATATTCCCGACAAAACTAAATTGCAGACCTGGGAACATTAAAAAGAAAACACACACACACACACACACACACACACACACACACACACACACCACCCTTCAAAAGAAAAATAAAACAATGCTTCCCAAATAGGCCGGATTATGTGGGTCACTGCATACTGTGTGTTTCCCCTGTAGCATTTTCTCGTGGTTACTGTTGCCAGGGGACACTTGATGCTCTCATTATATATGTTTGTCTTTCACATCAGAGCCAGGCTTTTCCTTTGGATGCTCCCAGAACTGTAACAAAAATAAAAATAAGGACTGGACCCCATTCTTACACAAATACCTACAAAGCCGAGGGAGTGACCCCCGTGGGTCACCGTGTTGTCCCTGGAAGCATTGACGCCCTTGCCCCGGGGGCCCCCGGCCTTTTGTCACAGGGTCAAAGCCAGGACCTCGGCTGAGTATCCTCTGTGAAGAATTAACAAGTGTGACAATTTGTGGGCCCTCCCCCCGCAGCCCTCGGTCCGGCCTGCCTGAACGTGGTAAATAGAGACATCTGGATGGAGCCCTTTCACTGCAGTAATTGAAAATGAACACGGATCAAGTTCTGGCCTGTTGTATTCATAAATCTCGAGGCTTAATTACATTAAAGGGAAATCTAGGGCCCAGCACTATGGAAACTGCAGCTTCTATCAGGCGCTTGAATCATGAATCTTTAAGATAAGTGGGTTTTCTCTCCGCACCCCACCCCCGACTCTTTAGTAGGGTTGAATGGGAAATTTCCAAATCAAGCCCTTCAGTATTAATGCACCAGGAAACTTCTGGGGAGATTTGGGCTCCACCATTTCTACATGTGCACGTTCCCTGGGTGACATCTGTGGCATTCCTCCTGGCAGATCAGCGTTTCGAGGCTTACAATTAGGCACATTTCTACGAGTAAGGATGACGGACTTGACAGATATTTAAACTATGCTTTTCCCCCCAAGTTAAGCAGAAAGAGTGTGCATCTAGTTAAAATTTAATGAGTTGCCAAAAAAGAATTAGCAAATGAACACTCTGAATGAAGTCAAAACTCTCAGCGACTCATCTAAAGATAACAAGTGGAAAATTATATTCCTAGGTAATTCTACTGAGATTTCATATATATATTTCTATTTTTTATATATGAAATTCTTTATTTGCTTAACATAGAAATTCACTCAACCTTATTAACTGAAGATGAATTTAAAAGGAAGTGCATGGCACTGGTGGTTTGTCCAGTTTATGCCTCCGTGATAATCTTTGTATCGTATGACATTGGGGCCATTTTGGAAAATAGATGGATGGAAAGCCCTGGCACTTAATGCTAGAAACATCTACATCAATCCTCACCTAGAAGTGAAGCCCTGTGAGGTCAGGCTCCTGTAGACAGGGCCTTTTCCATTTTCTCACACACAGAGGGCACAAGATACATACTGTGGGGATGAACTTATAAATGAACCTATAAACTTGATCTGCAGCTCTGAGGTCAGCTGTAATAACGTAATCCATTACTAAACCCTCTTTATCTTCATTCCTTTGTGGTAACTACCTATCACCAAATAAGAAAAATCACTGAGTATAGAAACATATGAAGGATAGTAAAGAGACTGGAAGAGTAGTTATCACCCAGAATCTGATCTTTCAGACATTGTGCTAAGATCTGTGTATACAGCCTCTCAAATGCTCACAGCAATCCATTAAGTCATGTTATCATTCTTTCCATTTTCTAGGCTGGGAAACTGTGGCTCAGAGAAACTAAGGGTCCAAGACCACACAGTGAGGAGCGATAGAGTTGAGAATTAAATAAAGGCCATTTTGACCCTAGAGTCCATGCTATTTCCACCAAACTGCATTTATACCTAACCTTTTATGAAGACCAACCATTTATAAAACACATTCCTAAATATCATGTTAAGTTAAGCAGAGACATTACTTTGCCAACCAAGGTCCGTCTAGTCAAGGCTATGGTTTTTCCAGTGGTCATGTATGGATGAGAGAGTTGGACTATGGGGAAAGCTGAGCACTGAAGAATTGATGCTTTTGAACTGTGGTGCTGGAGAAAACTCTTGAGAGTCCCTTGGACTGCAAGGAGATCCAGCCAGTCCATCCTAAAGGAGATCAGTCCTGAGTGTTCATTGGAGGGACTGATGTTGAAGCTGAAACTCCAAAATTTGGGCCACCTGATGCGGAGAGCTGACTCATTTGAAAAGACCCTGATGCTGGGAAAGATTGAGGGCAGAAAGAGAAGGGGACGACAGAGGATGAGATGGTTGGACGGCATCACCGACTCGATGGACATGGCTTTGGTTGGACTCCAGGAGTTGGTGATGGACAGGGAGGCCTGGTGTGCTGTGATTCATGGGGTCGCAAAGAGTCGGACACGACTGAGTGACTGAACTGAACTGAAATATCATGAGTTGTATAATATTGCGATAAAACCATGAGCTGTGGGTTCACGTCTTGCATCCTATACTTAGTCCTTATGACTGCCCAGATAAGTCAGCATCTCTTACCTCTCAAGTTCCTCTCCCTTAAAAGTTAACTGAGGGTCCTTTTGAAGCTGAAGTAACATATGTCAACTACTTTGCCTGATCCACAGTAAGTGCCCAAGAAACAAGAGTTATACTATTTTCTCCTTCACACAGCTTTCAATGAATGTTTTCATTGTGACTTAACTTTCTAGAAACCTCTTACTAGAAATTTACTAGAACTGTATTAGGAATTTATGAGTTGTAATAGAAGGTTCCTGCTCCCTAAAAAGGCTTGAAGCTAGTGAAAGAGACAATGCATAAATATTCAGCCTTACCTTATTCTCCTTGGAAGGAATGTTATGACAAACATAGAGTATTAAAAAGCAAAAACACCACTTTGCCAACAAAGATCCATATAATGAAAGCTATGGTTTTTCCAGGAGTCATGTACAGATATGAGAGTTGGACTGTAAAGAAAACTGAGCGCCAAAGAATTGATGCTCTCGAACTGTGGTGCTAGAGAAGACTCTTGAGAGTCCCTTGGACTGCAAAGAGATCAAACCAATCAATCCTAAAGGAAATCAACCCTGAATATTCATCAGGAAGGACTGATTCTGAAGCTGAAGCTCCAGAACTTTGGCCACCTAATGCAAAGTGCTGACTCATTGGAAAAGACCCTGATGCTGGGAAAGATTGAAGGCAGGAGGAGAAGGGGACAGCAGAGGATGAGAAGGTTAGGTGACATCACCAACTCAATGGACATGAGTTTGAGCAAACTCCAGGAGATAATAAAGGACAGGGAAGCCTGACACGCTGCAGTCCATGGGGTCACAAAGAGTCAGACACGACTCAGAGACTGAACAACAACAACTTTATGTTATGGGCTGAACTGTGTCCCCACAAAATTCATATGGTGAAGTCCTAGCCTCCATTACCTCAGAATGTGAGTGTTTGGAGATAATCCCTTTAAAGATATAATTAAGGTTGCTCGCTTGCTAAGTTGCTTCAGTCGTGTCTGACTCTTTTTAGCCCTACAGACTATAGCCCACCAGGATCCTCTATCCATGGGATAGAGCAAGAGCACTGGAGTGGTTACCATGCCCTCCTCCAGAGGATCTTCATCATCCAGGAATTGAACCTATGTCTCTTATGTCTTCTGCATTAGCAGGAGGGCTCTTTACCACCAGCACCTCCTGGGAAGCCCATAATTAAGGTTAAACAAGGTCATAATGGTGGATCCTAATCCAATCTTATCACTGTCCTTTTTAGAATAGATCAGGGCACAGAGAGCTACAGAGGGAAGACCATATGAGAACACAGCAATAAGGAGCTGAAAGCTTAGAAGAGCGGTCTCAGAAAACAACAACCCTGCTGCACCTAGACTTTGGACTTCTAACCTTCAGTATTTTGAGAAAACAAATTTATGCTGTTTAATCCATCCAGTCCATAGTATTTTGTTACAGCAACTCTAACAAATTAATGCACTATACAAAATAGATTAAAAGCAATAATATAAGACCCAATCCCAGAAGGACTCCCACAGAATCAAGTACTGTATAATATCCCACACAATATGGCAATCATTTATTTATCATCTGCATTACTGGGTCCACAAGCTTCCTAACTGGGTCCAGGGCTTTCCTGGTGGCTCAGATGATAAAGAATCCACCCGCAATGCAGGAGACCTGGATTCGACCCCTGGGTTGGGAAGATCACTTGGAGAAGAGAAAGGTTACCCACTCCAGTATGCTGGCCTGGAGAATTCCATAGACTTGTCCATGGGGTTGCAGAGTCAGACACAATTGAGTGACTTTCACTTCAGGCCTCCTAACAGTAGAGTGCAGATATGGTTGCTCTTGTGTCTCGACACTTAACACTATTCCTGGGCCACACAGATATTCATTAAATGAGTAAAACCATAGGAAATGTTTTACCCTTCCTTTCCTGTGGTCCTGAGTAACCAAATAGTTGATGTCAGAAAGTTCTTCTTTATAGGAATATTGTAGCTAATAAGTGCCAAAGGAATGATAAAATTATGCAATTGCCAGCTTGTTACTCAATGCAAAAATGGGGCTATGCTGATTGCTTTTACAATTAATACTAAAATGACTAAAAACGGATGTTAAAAATTATTAGCGAATGGCGGATGGGGAATTTACAGTGATAGGATCATGTTAACACCATCTATGTTCATTGATCAATCTTAAAATATCTAAAAAGGGGGTGACTAGTATGCCTCATGATATGATATAACAAGAACATAGCACCATCTTTGAAGCACCTTCCCTAAAAAATTGTGTCAATGTCTAATGGAACCTCTAGATCTCACCAGCTGTTCCCAAAAATAGAGGTTGGGAGAACAAGTTAAAAGGCATATCAATGAAGCAATCACTGAAATCCAGGATGTGGGACATTTTACAAATATATGACCTATTTTCTCTAACAAAACAATGGCATGGGCTAGAGGGAAGAGGAAAGGGAGGGTGTCACAAAATTAAAGAGAACATAAAAGAAAGAACAGCATATTCAGAGTGTTCAATTTGTTTGAATCTTGATTCAATCCTATGAAACATAAAATGACATTTTTTAAGACAAGTTGGGAAAAAGAAATGGGAACTAATATTTCACTGTGTTGATGAATTATTGTTCATTTTGTTATGTATGATCATAGCATGGGCTTCCCTGGTGGCTCAGCGGTAAAGAATCTGCCTGCAATGGAGATGTGGATTTGATCCCTTTGGGAAGATCCCCTGGAGGAGGAAATAGCAACCCATTCCAGTATTCTTGCTGGGAGAACTTCATGGAGAGAGGAACCTGGTGGGCTATAGTTCATGCGGTCGCAAAGAGTTTGACTCTACTTAGGTAGCGGCTAAATAACAACAAAAACAAATCGTAGTATGGTCTGATGTATAAACGTAAAGAGATGTAAATTTAGGTGTAGATACGGACATCCGTATCAATGAATGATGCATACTGAAGAATTTGTGGATACAATAGCATGATGTTTGAGAATTTCCATAACAGTTTTAAAACTAACTTGATTCTCAAGTGCTCAGCAAAAGAGGGAAGGTGTTATTGTTGTTGAAACTGAAGACATTGGGAACACAATTTTCTTGGTTGAGAGGTTTGCCAAGATCATTCAGTCAGGGTACCTGCTTCTTTTAAGCCTACTCCAGAGCATGTGGGTGTTTCACAATAGACCTCTAACTGCAAAAACTAAGGAAACAGGTATAAATTTTAAAGTAACATTTAGTCTCAATGCACTATTCTTGCTGGGTGTTCTATGTGTATTATCTCATTGATATTCACCACAAAACCATTTAACAGGTGCTGTCAGAAATATTTTGCAGATGAAGCAGAGCTCAAAGTGGTCATGTGAGTTGCCCAGGGTAGCAAAGGATTCCAACCCAGATGTGTCTGCCTCCAAATCAGATGAAGAATGCAGGTCATTGGTCAGGGGGCCAAATCAGTGCGGCAGCTTCCTTCTTGGTGAGTTGAAAGGTACACTGGCTTAGCCAGTGTTGGATGAAACCACAGAAATTTGTTTTCTCAAAGCTCTGAAGGTTAGAAGTCCCAAGGCAAGGTGCAGCAGGGTTGCTATTTTCTGAGGCCCCTCTTCTTGGCTTTCCGCTCCTTGTTGCCGTGTCCTCACAGGCTCTTCCCTCTGCAGTCCCGTGTCCTAATCTATTCTCAAAGGGACAGGAGTGAGAGTGTACTAGTATCCACCATTATGACCTCATTCAACCTTAGCCAAACTTTGAACATAGCCCTTTTTTTACATTGAACATCTATTAACCTCATGTATGCCCACAAATCACACTTTGAGAAATGCTACATTGATCCCCGTTATCCGTGGGTGAAATGTTACTATATTGCTATCATTTTTAAATTTGAGAATACAAATGCATACCATTAAATGGAAAAGGAATAAATTCATTTCTTTAGCAAGAAAGCAGTGGATTATATGTGACCAGTATCACTTTTCACTGGTAATCAACTATCTTTACTCTATCAAAAACAGTATTATTTCCTTCCAAGTATTTAGTCTCCAAAGAGCTCATGATGTCTAGGATCTCTTCCCCAACCCAAGCTCATTGGAAAATTTTCTTCCTCGAATGGTGAATAGAAAAGGGAGAAGAAAAAAAAAAAAAAAAAAAGAAAAGGGAGAAGAAATTTCCATTTTTCAAGATGTCTACACATCTTGATGTCAGTTACTACTAATACAAATTGAAAGATTTTGGCTTACAGAAATGAGCTAATTTTTTTTTTCTTCAGATGTGAAACCTTTGTATTAAAACTTGATCATGAAAAGGAAAAAGGAAATTGGGGCAACAATTTCAAACTGAACTGTTTTAAGAAATGCTTTCTACACACAACCAAAAACTTATCACCTCTTCCTGCCCCCCATATGTCCCTATGTGTGAGTGTGTGTGTGAGTGTGTCTGTGTGAGTGTGTGTGTGTAAGAGTGTGTGTGTGTGTGTGTGTGAGTGTGTGCTCAGCAGTGTCTGACTCTTTGTGAGCCCGTGGACTGTAGGCCACCAGGCTCCTTTATCCATGCAAATTTCCAGACAGGAATACTGGAGTGGGTTGCTATTTCCTCCTCCAAGGAATCTTCCCAACCCAGGGATCGAACCTGAGTCTCCTGGGTCTTCTGCATTGGCAGGGTGATTCTATACCACTCTGCTAACTGGGAAGCCCCCCTATATGTCCCAAGTTTTCATAATCTCAGATTCAGACATCTTCGTGAACCTGCCACCCAGGAGCAACAGCTTCTGAGACTGTGAGCAGCCCCTGATAAAGCTTCAGTCAGTAATGAATGATTAAAACTCATCACAGAAGAGTCCTCAGAAGCAGTAGCAGTGGGCTGAGAGCCAAGTGCTATGTCAAGAAACCCCATTTTCAGGATTTACATGGCAGCATCCTTCATCTTTCAGGCCTGGCACAATTTTTAGATGGGCAACTGTGACACCAGGAAATGTCTTCTCTAAAGAAAACCAGAACCTTCTGTTGAGAAAGGGAGAAATGTCATTCCACTTTAAAGGAAATCCAATCATTATAGACAAATTCTTCCCTCTTAAAAATCAAGTATCTGTAGGGTAACCTTTAAAACTTCCACTCATATTTTCACACGCTCGTCTTCCCCCCACTCTGAAAACTCTCCTCTAGCCTCTATTCCATACTAGAAAATCTGGTGTACATATTTTCCCCTAGATTTTTACAAGAAGATAATGCCAGCTACTATCCATAACAAGTGTGCGCCCACACTGCCATTTCCCTGCAAAAGCAAGGACAGAAGTGACTGATGATCTCACACCTGCTTTTCAGGTCTCACAGTCACACGGGGATGACGACTCTGTGAGCTGTGACAGTGGCAAGCGCTGGACATCACAGACGGGCAAGTAACAGAGCGCTGGCTGAGGCACCCAGAGCTTGACAGACTGACGGAGGGGAGGCTCCCTCAGGAAAACCCTACTGCTGACACTCCAGTCTGGCAACTAGAGCCCTAGACTGTTCCATCCTGGCTTCTTCCTGCCGACCTCTATCAGCCCTCCATCCTGTAACTGCTCTTTTAGGTGCACATTTTTTATTTCCATCCTGGTATACATTGAATTTTCATTTTTTAAACAAATCATTCAAATAACAGTGCTTTGTGATTAGAACAATGTAGATCAATTTCTTGAATAAACAAATAAACATCTTCTATGTGTCAGACACTGTCCTATATGCTTTCCATATATTACAAATTATATTTTAAAAAGAAAAATTTTTTTAATGAATTAAGACATCATGAATACTTTAAAGAATAAAAAACAATTTTTCATATAATTCCAAACAGAAATTGCCCTTCTAGTTATATGTGCAATACTTCTCTCCCAGATATATATTTTATGTTTCTATAATTATGTTTAGTTATATACTTAAATTCTCTATAACATAAATATATGATAGATTGACTATATTTTATATTTGATTTTATATAATTTTATATTTAGTTTTATATAATTACCAGATAATATTTAATTATGTATTATAATTATATGTGCATAATTATCTATCTCTCTATATATAATTATCTCCTTTCATATAATCATTCATTCAACAAATATGTACTTAATTCCTATTAGTGCATGTGTTGCCCTAAGTGCTAAGAACAAGAGTAAACAGGGCAGGTGTTAAATCTGACTAAAAAGAGTTCACAGTCCATGGAGAGAGGTGCCAAGTGAAGACAGGGAGCCGTAAAAAGAAACTGAAGTTTTGAGTTTGTTTACAGGCTGTCGAGAAGGTGCTAGCTAGCACTTCTGTACTTTAGAGTGAATTGACATCAAACATCAAAGCAGATAATGTTGGTTATTATTGAACATATTGCCAACATAACTGTATTGCTCACCTTGTTTCTATGACCAAGTAACAGGTGTCTATTTTATATAACAGAAAAAAAGAACAGAAGGTAAAAGAGGAAACTGATATTTTACTGGACCCTCCAATTCTGCTGGGTGTTTCCACATTCATTCTTTTAGTCGATATCCACTAACCTTAGCAATCATTTTATGAACCTAACATTCTCTCCACTCTACAGAAAATAGAAAACCTACCCAGCTCTGGAGTTTAAGTAATTTTCCCAAAACAGCCCTGCTGTTGGAACAGAGTTAGGATTAAAACAAGAACTACAGCAAATGGAAGAGCATGGACCCCATCTAATCCTCAGCCATCCAGAAATCTGGATTTCTAAGTGAAATCCCTTGAGTTATTTTTAGAATTGGCAATAATTCAAAAACTTTTAAAACACTATGTGGGTAAAACTAAATACATCTGTATCAAATGCTGACATCCATTTGAAACCTCTGTTCTGCAACATTGTGCACATCTGAAATTACCCAACTGGGTAACTGGAGAGATGGGTACCCTAAAGACTACTAAGGCAGCATAAGAAGTCATGTTGACTCCTAGAGGAACACACAGGCAGAACACTCTTTGACATAAATTAAAGCAATGTTTTTTTGGATCTGTTTCATAAAGCAAAGGAAATAAAAGCAAAACTAAACAAATGGACCTTAATTAAAATTGAAAGTTTTTGCACAGCAAAGGAAACTATTGACAAAATAAAAAGATGATATACTGAATGAGAGAAAATATTTGCAAATTATATAAGCAATGAGATCCAATATCCAAAATACGTAAACAGCTTATACAACTCAACATCAAAAAACAACTGGTTAAAAAAAGATCTGAATAAACATTTTTCCAAAAAGGATATGCCGCTAGCCAACAGGCACATAAAAAGATGCTTAATATGGTTAATCACCAGGGAAATGCAAATCAAAACCAAAATGAGATACCACCTCACACCTGCTATAATGACTGTAATCAAAGAGAACACAAATAACAAACGTAGTTGAGGATGCAGAGAAAAGGGAACCCTCATACACTGATGGTGAGAATTGGTGCAGCTACCATGAAGAAGAGTATGGAGATTTCACAAAAAAAAACTAAAAACAGAACTGCCATATGACCCAGCGATCCCACTCCTGGGCATATATCTAGAAAATATTTTTGATTGGGTTGTTTGGTTTCTTCCTTTATAATGGGCATATATCTGAAGAAATCTCTAACTCGAAAAGATACATGCACCCGAATATTCATAGCAGTACTATTTGCAATAGCCAACACATGGAAGCAGCCTGAATGTCTGTTGACATGTGAATGGATAAAGGAGATGTGGTCACACACATGCGTGTACACACACACACAAAGAATATTACTCAGCTATTAAAAAGAATGAAATAATGGCATTTGCAGCAACATGGATGGATTTAAGATTATACTAAGGGAAGTAAGTCAGACGGGGAAAGGCAAATATCATATGATATCACATATAAAAGTATATGTGGAATCTAAAAGAAAAAAGATACAAATGAATTCATTTACAAAACATAAATAAACTCACAGACATATAAAGCACACTTATGGTTACCAAAGGGGAAATGGGGCGGGGGGATGGGAGTGCTGGGGAGGATAAATTAGGAGTTTGGGATTAACATATACACACTGCTATATATAAAACAGGTAACCAACAAGGACATACTATATAGCACTCAGTATTTTGTAATGACCTATATGAGGAAAGAACCTGAAAAAGAATATATATAAACGTGAAGTGAAGTGAAAGTCGCTCAACTGTGTCTGACTCTGCGACTCCATGGACTGTAGCCCACCAGGCTCCTCTGTCCATAGAATTCTCCAGGCAAGAATACTGGAGTGGGTGGCCATTCCCCTCTCCAGGGGATCTTTCCAACTGTGTATTATATATATATATATATATGTATGTATGTATAAGGATAACTGAATCACTGTGCTATACACATGAAACAAAAAAAGTAAGACCTACCTTTTCTGCTCTCCTAGAAGTCTTTGAAGGAGTCTTTTCCTTCAAATAAACTCTCTTCAGCACCTTTCCTCTGCTGCCCTTTCCTCTGGTCCTCTCAACACTGAGAAATCAAATCTCTCTCCCACTCGTCCCCTCCTAAGTTATGAGAGTCCTCTTCTTCTTTCCCTGATTTTCCTCTTAAAAATAAACTTTTCTGTCCTTTTCTCTCCTTAGAGAGGAGATCCTGTCAAACTCTGAATAAGTGTCTATGAGTTACACTGGAGACATTTCAAGCATCTACTTGTACAGTATTCCTTTTAACTTTCCAATACTAATAACTTCACTTACTAAGAATCCAAGATCTACAGATTCTTCTTTGTCTACTTGATGTTGGTATCAGTGATGTTTCTAGAACAGACCTCCTTTGAGTATGAAGGCTTTTGACATTTATAAGACATTTACTGGAAACAAACAGGGTTTTTCAAAATTCAGTCAGAGACTTTTCACCCCTGCCTTAGCTCACTAATGTTTGGACTCAAATCTCCAGTTTTAGAACTGCCATGTTCTCTGGACCAGGAAAAAGTAGACTTTAAACTCAATATCCACCATTCTTGTTATGCAAATAACAGAAACATAGCACACATGAGGAAAAAAAAAAAAAGACCAAAACATAAAGTAAGCATTTAGAAATTGAACACTGAATATTTCCTCTGCTGTCTCCTTGGGGACACAGTACTGCATACCTTCCCATAAAAAAATCAATTCTTGCTTAAAGATGGAGGTTTGTCAGTAGACCTTTGAAATTTGGTTGCAACTTCCCTCTTCAATCTGAACCCTTTGGCATTCCTTCATTTAGAAATTCCTCACAGACTCAAGGCTGTTTCTAATGTATCTCTTTATCAAATAAATTGGGGCTTCCCTGGTGGCTCAGTGGTAAAGAATCTGCCTGCCAATACAGGAGCTGCAGGAGATGCAGGTTCAATCTATGGGTCAGGAAGATACTCTGGAGGAGGGCATGGCACCCATTCCATATTCTTGCCTGGAGAATCCCATGAACAGAGGAGCCTGGTGGGCTACAGTCCATAGGGTTGCAAAAAATCAGACTCTATTGAGGATTCATACACACACATCAAATAAACTAATAATCTAGGAAAATCCTTTATGCATTCAGGTTATTTATGTCTTCTTTGATTTCTAAAGTAATATCATCTTCTTTGAAAAGTTCATCAGGATGATGAAAAGATTTCTCAAAAAAGAGATTGCCTGGTCCAACTGCTGGTTCTGAAAATGCAATTTCTGAGAAGATTAAATAGTCCACACATGACACAGAGGAAGGACACCTGAGCCTGACGCTTCATCTCCCTCTTGTGATCTTTCCTCAGTTAACTTGATCACCAATATGTGTTGAAGAACTACAATGCTCACAGAATTTCAACCTGGTGGCTATAAGTCACTGGAAACCTTTATTTCTTTTCTACTTTAAACCTACTGCCTCTGATGAGAAGGGGATGATTTGGGCGAATTTGCAGTTCCAAATGAATGTGTAGGTAAGACCAAATCCCTGGATCACTTTCCCACCAAAGACTCACTTTGAATATACTTGGGAATAGGAGTCACTGGCAGGGGGCATCCCGTCTTTCTCTGAGAAAATTTACTTCTCTCTTTTCTGAGTTTGTGCCCTGGAAATGGTTAGTTTGCACCTCCATCTGTGGTTGACAGATGCAGAAAAGATGGAGCTAATGGTACTTGTTTAGCAGGGGGGCTGTAAGCCGCATCCAGCCGACCATCTCCCTGAAGGCAGTTGAGAAAATGACAGTCATGGTACCCAGACTGTCTCCCGACAGAAGCTGTTGTTCCTTAACCACATTTCTTTGTGTAATCCCTCCAGTTGGCACAGCAATGCCTTAACTCAGTGTCAACCAGGTCAGCTGAATGGGGATCTACTTGTGTCTGTTTTTTAAATATTTTTAGTTCACATACTTACAAAAACGTATAGTTAAGTTGCCCAAATAGCTTGGTCTTCCAGGCTTTTAAAGCAGTTGCCATGGTAACAGATGTTCCAGACAGGGACCTACAGTTTTATATTAAACTATGCTTTCCTCGACTTGCCACAAGATTCACACGGACATGCTTTGTCTTGGGGAAGGAGCTGGTGTCGGGTGGTAAACGCACAAATAGAATTCGATCTTTGTTCCCACTTTGTATTACATCTTTTTAATAAAAAAAATTCCACATTGTCCTTATAAACTTGGCCATCACATAATGTTATTTCATACCACTCCTGGAGTTTAATAAGATCTGAAAATTTTGAAGTAATAGCCATAGTAACTGAGAAGGATAAGGGGAAAAAAGCCTTAGGCTCTGTTGCCTGTTCTCCAACTACACTTCAGATAAAATTAAAACTACACAACTCCATTGACTGGTCATTTTGAAACAAAGAACAAAAGCTTAATCACATATCTAGACAGGGCAATTAAAGTCAAGACTACAGAAATCTAATTCTCTAAGCACATCCATGCATAATAACCACTTTTGGAAATGGGGTTCATACTGAAAAGCCTCTGTGTCTGTACAGAATCTTTAGTTTTTAATTATGAGACATTTCACAAAAAGAAGACGTAGGGGGCTGGGGAGGGCAACTCCAACAAACTATGGAAGGAGGCCTTTCCTCCTCCACAGACTCTGAAACTGGTAAGTTTCTAGCACCAGCTTGTAAGAAGAAAGCAGACTACTTTTCTAAAACTTCACTGCAAAACTGCTTTCTGAAGAAACATGTGGTCAAGGAGAAAGAATATGAAGGGTTACGGAATAGAGAAGATCTGGGTTCAAATATCAGCTCTGCCTCTTATCAGAACTTCACTCCATGTTTGGGATAAAAAGTGTCTACTTGAAATGGATTTTCATTTAAAAATCCAGTGAGACCCCAGATGGAAAACATTCAGCCTAGTACGGTTTTAGTGAATCCTTTAGTTCATCATTTTTCCCATCTCCATTAGGAATCCTGGAGTTTAAAAGCAAGTAGTTATCTTCTCAGGGACTTTTGCAACTTGATTTTCTCATTTCTTAGGTGGGTCACAGGGGTCTCTGTGACCATACCTTGCCCAAGATTCTATGTACAGCTCAAGGGGAAATACTCATAGTCTATAAAAGAATCTCACCCAATCAAGGAACTAAATGAGATAGCCACAAATTCCTTACATTTTAAGAGAATCAGACTTCCAACAGAAAGATGAGAATGATTTCTGGATTAAATTTAGGTCCTCTGACTAGAGAACACCACAACAGACTAGACATGCAGAAGTTTATTCAAGGAAATATCTGTGGAAAAATGGGGAGGGACGAACCTGACCCTAAGGGAAGGACAGAGGAAAAGAAGGAAAGAAGGACTTTTGGGTGGAAGCTTCCTAGATTGCCATGCAATCAAGGAAAGTGCATCTAGAACTTCAGGGAGTCTTCAAGCCAAAGTCAGCCAGTCAGTTCAGTTAAGTCGCTCAGTCGTGTCCGACTCTTTGCAACCCCATGGACTGCAGCACGCCAGGCCTCCCTGTCCATCACCAATTCCCGGAGTTTACTCAAACTCATGTCCATTGAGTCAGTGATGCCATCCAACCATCTCATCCTCTGTCGTCCCCTTCTCCTCCTGCCTTCAATCTTTCTCAGCATCAGGGTCTTTTCAAATGAGTCAGTTCTTCGCATCAGGAGGCCAAAGTATTGGAGTTTCAGCTTCAGTCCTTCCAATGAATATTCAGGACTGATTTCCTTCAGGATGGACTGGTTGGATCTCCTTGCTGTCCAAGGGACTCTCAAGAATATTCTACAACACCACAGTTCAAAAGCATCAACTTTGGCGCTCAGCTTTCTTTATATTCCAACTCTCACATCCACACATGACTACTGGAAAAACCATAGGCTTGACTAGACAGACCTTCGTTGGCAAAGTAATGTCTCTGCTTTTTAATATGCCGTCTAGGTTGGTCATAGCTTTTCTTCCAAGGAGTAAGCGTCTTTTAATTTCAACCATTAGCCATTAGAGGTCTCTTATTTGCCAGGATGGATCTCAGTATCCTGGCCGTGTTTAGCCTCATAACATATCTGAGAGGGGAAATCTAATGACTTCTACAGCTCCCCAATTGGGTTTCATATTTTCTCCAGCTATAGAACAGCCTTAAATTAAAACTTGGGTGGTTCAAGAAGGATTACTTACATATATTTATAAAGTCAATCTCTCAATTAAGAAAGTTTTTGTATGAAGCAAGCTATGCACAAGCAGAGCTGCTGATGACATTGACTTTTCACTGTCTGGAACACTTGCAACAGCTAAAAGACATTCTTTCACGGCTGAGTAAACACCTACTATTGAGGCCCCTCATACCCTTGCCTTTCTCCATATCTTTGCTGTAAGAAGCCTTCCTCCTCAGCTACCTTGAGAGCTCCTTGTACCCTGAACCTCCTCCTGGCTTCTGTCCCAACTTACCAAAGAGTTTAGACCAAAGTGATTTATCTTCAAGGACACTGGACTCATAGGAGTATAAGTGAATCCTCACTGCTATGATAGATAAATTCATTAAGCTCAGTGGCTTCACACAGTTGAAATTTATTTTTTGTATATCCAACAATCCATGCAGGTAATCATCAGGTAGCCTTCAACACAAGGAGTCAGGGACCTCTGCTTGGTCAATTCCTAGGGGTTGGGGATCTTCTCTTCTAAACAGTAAATAGAAAATAAGAGAATGTTGGAATCACTGGGGTAAAATTTTTATGGGTAAAGCCTGGACATGGGATCTATCCCTTCCATAAATATCTATTGACAAGAACAAATTCCATAGCTACATCCAGCTGCAAGGGAGGCTGGGAATTGTGATTCATCTGTATCCTCCAGACCAAGAAGAAGATTTGGTTTGTCCCTAGTCATTTCTGCTAAGGTCCTACACTGGGATCCTAGAACTGGGCTCTCAGGTAACTGAGTTACTATCCATCTGTGCAACAGGACTGAGTTTAAAAGTTTTGCTTTAAAAGATTTCTGAGGTTGGCTTTTCTTTGGGAAGACCCCCTGGAGGAGGAAATGGCAACCCACTCCAGTATTTTTGCCTGGAAAATTCCATGGACAGAGCAGCCTGGTGGGCTACAGTCCCTGGGGTCGCAGAGAACTGAGTAACTGCACATGCAAGAGGTTGGCTTCAGAACCTAATAAGAAGACCATGAGCTGCCTGGGGGCTCAGCCTTGGACACTTAGAAAATGTTGTTACGTGGAAAATTCCTGTAAGAAAGTGGATTTGGGGTTATAAACAGCCTATTTATCAACAAAATAAGAAAGTCTATCCATAAACTAGGAGTTAAATATATGTGTCAGCATAAGTATCCATTAAATGTGAATTTGGATATCAGGCAATTGGTTTTCACCCTCTAACAAGATTAAATTCTTACCATAAGATGAGTTGCTCAAAGACATGTTAGAAAGTGACTAACCATGGTCATTTGAGGATTTTCTTGTGCAACATACAATCTGTTAAAAACACCACGACATTGATCTTTAGTGGTCTTTGGAACAGTACAGACTGACTAAAAATATTGTCTTCCACTAACCTCCAATTAGGCAACATGTTTTATGAGAATCAAATTTTTGGACCCCATTTATTGCATTATGGTGAAATTTTATTTCATGTTCTTACACATGTGCAAATATGCCATTTTGAACATATGCTTGGAGAGAAGGCAAAAGACTGCTGGCACCCTAGTCACTTAGCTCAGACAACAAACAATGGAATCTTTTTTTAAATCTGAATCAGAGCTTCTTGCTTTGAAGATGACAAGCAGCTCTTCCTAATTCCCGAACAACATAATCCTGCATTGCACTGTCCATTTATTTTCTTAATCCATTTCTTTATATTTACTGGAAGATAATTACTTTACAATATTCTGATGGCCTCTGTCATACATCAACATGAACCGGCCATAGGCATACATGGGTCCCCTCCCTCCTGAACTCTCCCTCTCTGCCTTGTCCATTTTAGAGGATAGACAATACCGTGTGCTTACAAATTAAAATCAGGAAATTTTAGGTCTGCTAAGAAGTTGAACAATACAATCCTGATTAGAGAAATATGCAAAGACTGCCTTCCAGATGTACTTTGCATTTACAAAATATTTCCATAACACTTAAAGACACATGGACATAAATGATATTGTATTTGCCGTGTCTGCATTTATTCTCATGAAATTGGATCAGAGATTAATTTCAGGGGGTGGTAGAAAGAGCTCTGATATAGGAGTCCAGAGTTCTTGAATTCTTGACTCAGCTCTGCATTTACTAGCTGTGTAATTTTGAATAAGTTACCTAACTTCTCTGGGCTCTGGTTTCCTCCATTGTAAAACTGATACCTTGATTAAATGACATAGCCAACATACAGTATATCTCTAACCTTTCTGAGTCTCCATTTCCACAAATAGAAAACTGCATATAAAATTACTACCCTTTTTCAATCTTAGGGCTGTCTCAAGAATAAAAGAAAAAATATACAGAAAAGAACTTTAGAAATTACAGAGTGATAGGCAAATGTAAGATGTTTTAAAGAAAAATAAGCACATTCGTAATATCCAAATCTCTTGCAAACTTATTTAGTCTAGACCCAAGGATAGATACAGTGGAGTTTAAGATTCAGCTATGTTGATCCATCTAATCATCATTTCTAAAATTGAGAGTTATTTCCATTTTTGAAAAGCTGTGGAAGATAGCCTAAAAGTCCAAAAAGGAAATTTTAAAAATTCTTGAGATAAAGGAAAATGGGAACACCTTGATCCAAAATCTATGTGATGCAGCAAAAGCAGTTTTAAGAGGGAAACTCAAGACATAGTCCCACATCAGGAAATAAGAAAAATATTAATTAAATAATCTAAGCTAACACCTAAAGAAACTAGATAAAAAACAACAAGCAAAGCCCAAAATTTACTACAAGGAAGGAAATAATAAAGATCAGAGCATAAATTAATAAAGACTTAAAAAAAAAAAACGAGAAAGATTAACTAAGCTGAAAGCTGATTCTTTGAAAAGACAAAGCTTACAAACCTCTAGCCAGACCTCATTAAGGAAAAAATAGAGAGAGAGCCCAAATAAATAAAATCAGAAATGCAGCAGAAGTTACAACCTATACCATAAAAATATGAAGGATTATAAGAAATTACTATGACTCGTACATGCCACAAATAGGACAATGTAGAAGGAATGGATAAATTCCTAGAAATGTGCAGTGATTTTGGAGCCCAAAAATATAAAGTCTGTCACTCTTTCCACTGTTTCCCCATCTATTTGCCATGGAGTGATGGGACCAGATGCCATGTTCTTAGTTTTCTGAATGTTGAGTTTTAAACCAACTTTTATACTCTCCTCTTTCATTTTCATCAAGAGCCTCTTTAGTTCTTCTTCGCTTTCTGCCATAAGGGTGGTGTCATCTGCATAATGAGGTTATTGATGTTTCTCCCAGCAGTCTTGATTCCAGCTTGTACTTCATCCAGCCCAGCGTTTTTTATGATGTACTCTGCATATAAGTCAAATAAGCAGGGTGACAATATACAGCCTTGACGTACTCCTTTCCCTATTTGGAATCAGTCTGTTGTCCCATGTCCAGTTCTAACTGTTGCTTCCTGACCTGCATAAAGTAGGAAGTCAAGAAATGCCTAGAGTAACAGGAAAATTTGACCTTGGAGTACAGAATGAAGCAGGACAAAGGCTAATGGAGTTCTGCCAAGAGAACACACTGATCATAGCAAACACCCTCTTCCAACAACACAAGAGAAGACTCTACACATGGACATCACCAGATGCTCAATACCAAAATCAGATTGATTATATTCTTTGCAGCCAAAGATGGAGAAGCTCTACAGAGTCAGCAAGAACAAAGCAGGGAAAACCACTAGACCATTCAGGTATGACCTAAATCAAATCCCTTACGATTATACAGTGGAAGTGAAAAATAGATTCAAGGGATTAGATCTGATACCAAACATGTAAAGAAGTGTCAATACCTCTCTTCTTGAACTATCCCAGAAAACTGAAGAAGGAACATGTCTGAACTCATTCTACAAAGCTAGCATCACCCTGATTCCAAAACTAGACAATGACACCACAGAAAAGATAATTATAGGCTAATATCACTGATGAACATAGACACAAAACTGCTCAACAAAATATCAGCAAATCAAATTCAATAATATATTCAAAGGTGTATTCATCATGATCAAAGGGATGCAAGGATGGTTCAATATTTGCAAATCAGTCAATGTGAAACATCACCTTAACAAAATGAAGAATAAAAATCATATGATGATCTCAACGGATACAGGAAATTTTTTCACAAAATTCAACATCTATTTATGAGTTAAAAACTCTCAGCAAAGTCTGTATAGAAGGAACACACCTCAACATAATGAAGGTCATATATAACAAACCCACAGCCAACATCACATTCCATGGTCAAAAAGTAAAAGCAGGTGGGAGGGGGGTTCAGGATGGGGAACACATGTAAATCCATGACTGATTCATATCAACGTATGGCAAAAACCACTTTAATATTGTAAAGTAATTAGCCTCCAACTAAAATAAATAATTTTTTTAAAAAAGTAAAAGCATTTCCTCTAAGATCAGAAACAAGACAAGGATGACCACTCTCATCACTTTGATTCAGCATAATATTGGAAGTCCTGACTGAAGCAATCAGACAAGCAAAAAATTAAAAGGAATCCAAATTGGAAAGGAAGAAGTAACTGCTATTTGTAGAGGACATGGCACTACATAGAGAAAACCCTAAAGATGCCATCAAAAAACTATTAGAACTAATAAATAAATTCAGTAACTTTTCAGGAAACAAAATTAATATACAGAAATCAGTTGTGTTTCTATACACTAATAACAAACTATCAGAAGGAAAAATTAATAAAATAATCCCATTTACAATTGCATCAAAAAAAGTAAATACCTAGGAATAACCTAGCCAAGGAAATAAAAGACTTGTACACTGAAAACTATAAAGCACTGATAAAAGAAATTGAAGATGACACAAACAGGTGGAAAGATATACTGTGTTCATGAATTGGAAGGATTAACATTGTTAAAATGGCCATAATACTCAAGGCAATCTAGAGATTCAATGCTATCCTTATCAAAATATCAATGGCATTTTTCACAGAACTAGAATCAAGAATCCTAAAGTTGGTAGGGAACCACAAAAGATCCCAAATATCCAAAACAATCTTAAGAAAAAAGAACAAAGTTGGAGGTATCATACTCTCTGATTTCAAACTATACTCCAAAGCTACAGTAATCGAAAAAATATGTTACTGGCACAAAAACAGTCACATAGATCAACAGAATACAATGGCAAGCCCAGAAAGAAACCCATGCTTATATGGTCAATTAATATACAACTGGGGCTTCCCAGGTGATGCAGTGGTAAAGAATCCACCTGACAATGCAGGAGATGCCAGAAATATGAGTTTGATCCCTGGGTCAGGAAGTTCCCCTGAAGTAGGAAATGGCAACCCGCTCCAGTATTCTTGCCTGGAAAATTTCATGGACAGTGGGGCCTGCCAGGCTACAGTCCATGGGGTCACAAAGAATCAGACACAACTGAGCATACACACGAAAACAAATCTATAATAACAGAGGCAAGAATATACAATGGGGAAAAGACAGCATTTTCAATAAACAGTATTGGAAAAACTATAGAGCTATATAAGCAACAGTTAGAACTGGACATGGAACAACAGACTGGTTCCAAATAGGAAAAGGAGTATGTCAAGGCTGTACATTGTCACCCTGTTTATTTAACTTATATGCAGAGTACATCATGAGAAACGCTGGGCTGGATGAACCACAAGCTGGAATCAAGATTGCCAGGAGAAATAATAAAATCAAATATGCAGATAACGCCACCTTTATGGCAGAAAGTGAAGAAGAACTAGAGAGCCTCTTGATGAAAGTGAAATAGGAGAGTGAAAAAGTTGGCTTAAAGCTCAACATGCAGAAAACTAAGATCATGGCATTCAGTCCCATCACTTCATGGCAAAGAGATGGGGAAACAGTGGAAACAGTATCGGACTTTATTTTTGGGGGCTCCAAAATCACTGCAGATGGTGATTGCAGCCATGAAATAAAGACGTTTACTCCCTGGAAGGAAAGTTATGACCAACCTAGATAGCGTATTAAAAAGCAGCAAGATCCTCTATGACCCACCTCCCAGAATATTGGAAATAAAAGCAAAACTAAACAAATGGGACCTAATGAAACTTAAAAGCTTTTGCACTACAAAGGAAACTATAAGTAAGGTGAAAAGACAGCCCTCAGATTGGGAGAAAATAATAGCAAATGAAGGAACAGACAAAGAATTAATCTCAAAAACATACAAGCAACTCCTGCAGCTCAATTCCAGAAAAATAAATGACCCAATCAAAAAATGGGCCAAAGAACTAAACAGACATTTCTCCAAAGAAGACATACAGATGGCTAACAAACACATGAAAAGATGCTCAACATCACTCATTATCAGAGAAATGCAAATCAAAACCACAATGAGG